>NC_091979.1:7123452-7266038 GCF_044704955.1 Pristiophorus japonicus
GGGGGGAGGGGGCAGTACGGGAGGGGGGAGGGGACAGTACGTGAGGGGGGAGGGGGCAGTACAGGAGGGGGGAGGGGACAGTACGGGAGGGGGGAGGGGCAGTATGGGAGGGAGGAGGGGACAGTAGGGGAGGGGGCAGTACGGGAGGGGGGAGGGGGCAGTATGGGAGGGGGAGGGGACAGTACGGGAGGGGGAGGGGGCAGTACGGGAGGGAGGAGGGGACAGTACGGGAGGGGACAGTACGGGAGGGGGAGGGGACACTACGGGAGGGGATAGTACGGGAGGGGGCAGTACGGGAGGGAGGAGGGGGCAGTACGGGAGGGGACAGTACGGAAGGGGGGAGGGGACACTACGGGAGGGGATAGTACGGGAGGGGGCAGTACGGGGGGGGGAGGGGGGCAGTATGGGAGGGGCAGTACGAGAGGGGGAGGGGGCAGTACAGGAGGGGAGGGGACAGTACGGGAGGGGGAGGGGGCAGTACGGGAGGGGGAGGGATAGTACGGGTGGGGGAGGGGACAGTACGGGAGGGGAGGGGGTAGTACGGGAGAGGGCAGTACGGGAGGGGGAGGGGATAGTACGGGTGGGGGGAGGGGGACAGTATGGGAGGTGGCAGTACGGGAGGGGATAGTACGGGAGGGGGGAGGGGACAGTACGGGAGGGGGCAGTACGGGAGGGGATAGTACGGGAGGGGGGAGGGGACAGTACGGGAGGGGAGGGGGCAGTACGGGAGAGGGAGGGGGCAGTACGGGAGGGGGCAGTACGGAAGGGGGGAGTGGACAGTACGGGAGGGGGAGGGTGAGGGGGCAGTATGGGAGGGGGAGGGGGCAGTACGGGAGGGGGCAGTACGGGAGGGGGAGGGGGCAGTACGGGAGGGGGAGGGTGAGGGGGCAGTATGGGAGGGGGAGGGGGCAGTACGGGAGGGGGCAGTACGGGAGGGAGGAGGGGACAGTACGGGAGGGAGGAGGGGACAGTACGGGAGGGGGGGAGGGGGCAGTACGGGAGGGAGGAGGGGACAGTACGGGAGGGGGCAGTACGGGAGGGGGGAGGGACACTACGGGAGGAGGCAGTACGGGAGGGGACAGTACGGGAGGGGGAGGGGGCAGTACAGGAGGGGGGAGGGGACAGTACGGGAGGGGGGAGGGGGCAGTACGGGAGGGAGGAGGGGACAGTACGGGAGGGAGGAGTACGGGAGGGGACAGTACGGGAGGGGGAGGGGACACTACGTGAGGGAGGAGTACAGGAGGGGACAGTACGGGAGGGAGGAGGGGACAGTACGGGAGGGTGGAGGGGGCAGTACGGGAGGAGGAGTACGGGAGGGGACAGTACGGGAGGGGGGAGGGGGACACTACGGGAGGGGGCAGTACGGGAGGGGACAGTATGGGAGGGGGAGGGGGCAGTACAGGAGGGGGGAGGGGACAGTACGGGAGGGGGGAGGGGGCAGTACGGGAGGGGGGAGGGGACAGTACGTGAGGGGGGAGGGGGCAGTACAAGAGGGGGGAGGGACAGTACGGGAGGGGGGAGGGGCAGTATGGGAGGGAGGAGGGGACAGTAGGGAGGGGCAGTACGGGAGGGGGGAGGGGGCAGTATGGGAGGGGGAGGGGACAGTACGGGGAGGGGGGAGGGGGCAGTACGGGAGGGAGGAGGGGACAGTACGGGAGGGGACAGTACGGGAGGGGGGAGGGGACACTACGGGAGGGGATAGTACGGGAGGGGGCAGTACGGGAGGGAGGAGGGGGCAGTACGGGAGGGGACAGTACGGAAGGGGGGAGGGGACACTACGGGAGGGGATAGTACGGGAGGGGGCAGTACGGGAGGGGGAGGGGGCAGTATGGGAGGGGCAGTACGAGAGGGGGAGGGGGCAGTACAGGAGGGGGAGGGGACAGTACGGGAGGGGGAGGGGGCAGTACGGGAGGGGGAGGGGATAGTACGGGTGGGGGGAGGGGACGGGGAGGGGGTAGTACGGGAGAGGGCAGTACGGGAGGGGAGGGGATAGTACGGGGTGGGGGAGAGGACAGTATGGGAGGTGGCAGTACGGGAGGGGATAGTACGGGAGGGGGGAGGGGACAGTACGGGAGGAGGAGGGGGGCAGTACGGGAGAGGGAGGGGGCAGTACGGGAGGGGCAGTACGGAAGGGGCAGTACGGAAGGGAGGGCAGTAACGGGGAGGGGAGAGGGGCAGTACGGGAGGGGGAGGGGGCAGACGAGGGGCAGTACGAGGGGGAGGGGGCAGTACGGGGAGGGAGGGGGCAGTACGGGAGGGGGCAGTACGGGAGGGGGAGGGGACAGTACGGGAGGGGGAGGGGCAGTACGGGAGGGGATAGTACGGGGAGGGAGCGGGGGCAGTACGGGAGGGGGCAGTACGGAGGGGAGGGGCAGTACGGGAGGAGAGGGGCAGTACGGGAGGGGAGGGGCAGTACGGGAGGGGGCAGTACGGGAGGGGAGGGGGCAGTACGGGGAGGGGGCAGTACGGGAGGGGAGGGACAGTACGGGAAGGAGGGGGACAGTACGGGAGGGGGAGGGGGCAGTACGGGAGGGGCAGTACGGGAGGGGGAGGGGGACAGTACGGGAGGGGGGAGGGGGAGGGGCAGTACGGGAGGGGATAGTACGGGAGGGGGGAGGGGGCAGTACGGGGAGGGGAGGGGGCAGTACGGGAGGGGATAGTACGGGTGGGGGAGGGGGCAGTACGGGAGGGGCAGTACGGGAGGGAGGGGAGGGGAGGGGGCAGTACGGGAGGGGGCAGTACGGAGGGGGAGGGGCAGTACGGGAGGGGGCAGTACGGGAGGGGAGGGGACAGTACGGGAGGGGGGAGGGGACAGTACGGGAGGGGGAGGGGGCAGTACGGGAGGGGATAGTACGGGAGGGGAGAGTACGGGAGGGGATAGTACGGGAGGGGGAGGGGATTGTATGGGAGGGGGAGGGAATAGTACGGGAGGGGGGAGGGGACAGTACGGGAGGGGGAGGGGATAGTACGGGGAGGGGGAGGGGATAGTACGGGGAGGGGGGAGGGGATAGTACGGGAGGGGGGAGGGGGCAGTACGGGAGGGGACAATGTAAGATCACCCCGCAGTACCGACTGATGCTCAGCACTGCATGTCCCAATAAGCTGGGGCCCATTTACCACTGTGGCCGTGATCTCCTGCTATAACTCCCCCTGGACCCCCCCTGTACCTCCCCCTGGACCCCCCCTGTAACTCCCCCTGGACTCTCCTGTATCTCCCCCTAGACCCCCCAGTATCTCCCCCTGGACCCCACTGTATCTCCCCCTGTATCTCCCCCTAGACCCCCCCGTACCTCCCCCTAGACCCTCCTGTACCTCCCCCTAGAACCCCCCCCCACCCCATTATCTCACCCTAAAACCCCCCTGTACCTCCCCCTAGACCCCCCGTTACCCTCCCCTAGAACCCCCCCCACCCCGTTACCTCCCCTAGACCCCCCCGTACCACCCCTAGACCCCCCCATACCTCCCCCTAGACCCTCCTGGGCTGCCCAGATCCCACTCTGGACCCCCGCGGTTTCCATGACGTTTGTCTCACCTTCTGCATGTTGGGTTTGATGCAGCGAATGAAGAACGGATTCGACGAGCTAAGTGTCCCCATGAGCGAGTGCAGAGAATCCTAGAGGGAATCAAATCAATGCAGCAGTGAGGAGAGAGCCGCGCCCCTCACCCCCTCAACTCGCCCCCTCCCCATACTCACCCCATCCCCACCCACTACCCCCATCCCCTCCCCTATCCATCTCCCCCACCCCTCCCCATCCCCTTCGCTCCCCCACCCCCTCCCCATGCTCACCCTGTCCCCACCCCCTACCCCCAACCCCTTCCCTTTCCCAACCCCCATCCCTCTTCCAACCCCCACCCCTCCCCATCCCCTTCCCTCCCCCACCCTCTCTCCCACCTCCATCCCAACCTCATCCCCTCCCCATGCCCTCCCCCAACCCCTTCTCACCCCTCCCCCACCCTCTCCCCCACCCCCCACCCTCTCCCAACACTCACCCCCTCCCCATCCCTCACCCCAATCCCCATCCCTCTCCCCAACCCTCACCCCCTCCCCATCCCTCTCACCCACCCCCAACCCCTCACCCATCCCCTCCCCATGCTCACCCAGTCCCCACCCCCCACCCCCATCCCCTCCCTTCCCCCTTTTCCACCCCTTCCACTGTCTTCACTACCCACCGTCATCCCCTTTCCCACATTACCCTCGCCCGCACTACCCTGCCCTCACCCCCACTCCCCACCCTTGCCCCCCACCCTCTAACCCAGCCCCACCTTTGCCCCCACCTCCACCTTTGCCCACAACACCACCCTCGCCCCTTCCCAACCTCAACCTCGCCCTCACCCCCACCCACCCCCTCGATCAGGGCTCGGGGGATCGGAGGGTCTAGGCTCAGGGGGATCGGGGGGGGGTTTGGGCTCGGGGGGATCGGGGTCGCGGCTCGGGGGTGTTGGGGGTCTGGGCTCTGGGGTTCAGGGATCGGGGGGGGGGGGGGGGGTCAGGGCTCTGGGATTGGGGGGTCAGAGCCCGGGGGTTGGAGGGTCAGGGCTCGGAGGGTCAGGGCTCAGGGGGTCAGGGATCGGGGGGTCGGGGGTCAGGAATCGGGGGGTTGGGGGTCAGCACAGCAGAGACTTACCCGGAACTGGGAGCTGACGGTTGGTTTCCTTCGCTGTGTTCCCAGCTTCATGGTGTCGTCCCCATTGCGGCTGCAAACCCGCTCGAATAAATCATAGATGAAGTCCAGTCTGAACCAGAACAACCCAGGTATAAGGGGAAGTGCAGGCCCGAGAGCGACGGCAGCAGTGAGAGACAGAGCAAAAAAAACACCAAATAAAATCAAGGAGGGACTTCACAGGACAGCAGGTAGGTGACTGGTTGGTGAGTATTACTGTTGTCTTTTCTTCTCTCTAAGTTAGGGCAGAGGGGTATACTAAAAACTTTAGTTAATAATCTGATAAATAGATGCATGGCAAGGCAGCTCAGTCCCGTGCATTGTGGGAAGTCCTGGACGCTTCTCGTGGCCTGGACGATCGCATGTGCGGGGAAGCGTCACCAGCTAGAGCAGCTCACGCTCCGGGTTACGGGGCTTGAGCGGCGGCTGGAGTCACCGCAGTGCACCCGCGTGGCTGAGAGCTTCGTGGACAGCATATTTCAGGAGGTGGTCACCCCGCAGCTGAAGCGTGTGCAGGTAGAGAGGGAATGGGTGGCTGCCAGATAGACAAGGAGGACCAGGCAGGTAGGGCAGGAGTCCCCCGAGTCCATCTCGCTCGCCAACCAGTTTTCAGTTCTGGATATTGGTGAGGGCAAAGGTTCCTCCAAGGAGTGCAGCCAGAGCCAAGTCTCCGCTGCACAGGGCGGGCGGAAGAAAAGTGGAAAAGCAATAATGGGAGGGGATTCGGTAGTTATGGGAGCAGACAGGCAATTCTACGGCCACAGACGTGACTCCAAGATGGTATGTTGCCTCCCTGGTACCGGGGTCAAGGATGTCACTGAGTGGCTGCAGGACATTCTGAGTGGGGGAGGGTGAACTGCCAGAGGTCGAGATCCATAGAAACGTAGAAAATAGGTGCAGGAGTAGGCCATTCGGCCCTTCGAGCCTGCACCACCATTCAATAAGATCATGGCTGATCATTCACCTCACTACCCCTTTCCTGCTTTCTCCCCAGACCCCTTGATCCCTTTAGCCATAAGGGCCATTTCTAACTCCCTCTTGAATATATCTAACGAACTAGCATCAACAACTCTCTGCAATAGAGAATTCCACAGGTTAACAACTCTCTGAGTGAAGAAGTTTCTCTCATCTCAGTCCTAAATGGCTTACCCCTTATCCTTAGACTGTGACCCCTGGTTCTGGACTTCCCCAACATCAGGAACATTCTTCCTGCATCTAACCTGTCCAGTACCGTCAGAATTTTATATGTTTCTATGAGATCCCCTCTCATCCTTCTAAACGCTAGTGAATACAGGCCCAGTTGATCCAGTCTCTCCTCATGTGTCAGTCCTGCCATCCCGGGAATCAGTCTGGTGAACCTTCGCTGCACTACCTCAATAGCAAGAACATCCTTCCTCAGATTAGGAGACCAAAACTGAACACAATATTCCAGGTGAGGCCTCACCAAGGCCCTGTACAACTGCAGTAAGACCTCCCTGCTCCTATACTCAAATCCCCTAACTATGAAGGCCAACATGCCATTTGCCTTCTTCACCGCCTGCTGTACCTCTGTACCTGCATGCCAACTTTCAATAACTGATCATGCAACTTCAGTACCCCATTCCTGCTTTCTCTCCATACCCCTTGATCCTTTTAGCTGTAAGGGCCACATCTAACTCCCTTTTGAATATATCCAACAAACTGGCCTCAACAACTTTCTGTGGTAGAGAATTCCACAGGTTCACCACTCTCTGAGTGAAGAAGTTTCTCTTCATCTCGGTCTTAAATGGCTTACCCCTTATCCTTAGACTGTGACTCCTGGTTCTGGACTTCCCCAACATTGGGAACATTCTTCCTGCATCTAACCTGTCCAATCCCGTCAGAATTGTATATGTTTCTATGAGGTCCCCTCTCATTCTTCTAAATTTCAGTGAATACAGACCTGGTCGATCCAGTCTTTCTTCATATGTCAGTCCTGCCATCCCGGGAATCAGTCTGGTGAACCTTCGCTGCACTCCCTCAATAACAAGAATGTCCTTCCTCAGATTAGGAGACCAAAACTGTACACAATACTCAAGGTGTGGCCTCACCAAAGCCCTGTACAACTGCAGTAAGACCTCCATGCTCCGATACTCATATCCTCTCGCTATGAAGGCCAGCATGCCATTTGCCTTCATCACCGCCTGCTGTCGCTGCATCATCATCATCATCATCATCATCATAGGCAGTCCCTCGGAATCGAGGAAGACTTGCTTCCACTCCTAAAGTAAGTTCTTTGGTGGCTGAACAGTCCAATACGAGAATCACAGACCCTGTCACAGGTGGGACAGACACTCGTTGAGGGAAGGGGTTTGCCGCTGCCTGCGCTTGACCTCTTCACGCTCTTTGCGTTGAGACTCGAAAGAACTCAACGCCCTCCCGGATGTACTTTCTCCACCTCAGGCGGTCTTCGGCTAGGGTCTCCCAGGTGTCAGTGGTGAGGTCGCACTTTACCAGGGAGGTTTTGAGGGTGTCCTTGTAACGCTTCCGCTGCCCATCTTTGGCTCGTTTACCATGAAGGAGCTCCGCATAAAGCATTTGCTTCGGGAGTCTCGTGTCTGGCATGCGAAATATGTGGCCTGCCCAGCGAAGCTGATCGAGCGTGGTCAGTGCTTCAATACTGGGGATGTTAGCCTGGACGAGGACACTGATGTTGGTGTGCCTGTCCTCCCAGGGGATTTGCAGGATCTTGCGGAGACATATCTCCAGCGACTTGAGGTGCCTTCCATACGTTGTCCATGCCTCTGAGCCATACAGGAGAGCGGGTATTACTACAGCCCTGTAGACCATGAGCTTGGTGGTAGATTTGAGGGTCTGGTCTTCAAACACTCTTTTCTTCAGACGGCCGAAGGCTGCACTGGTGCACTGGAGGGGGTGTTGAATCTCCGCATCAATGTCTGCCTTTGTTGATAAGAGGCTCCCGAGGTATGGGAAATGGTCCACGTTGTCCAGGGCCGCGCCGTGGATCTTGATGATTGGAGGGCAGTGCTGTGTGGCGAGGACAGGCTGGTGGAGGACCTTCATCTTACAGGTGTTAAGCGTAAGGCCCATGCTTTCATATGTCTCAGTGACTACATTGAGTATATCCTGGAGTTCAGCCTCAGAATGTGCGCAGACGCAGGCATCGTCCGCGTACTGTAGCTCAACGACAGAGGTGGGGGTGATCTTGGACCTGGCCTGGAGGCGGCGGAGATTAAACAGCTTCCCACTGGTTCTGTAATTTAGTTCCACTCCAGTGGGGAGCTTGTTGACTGTGTGGTGGAGCATGGCGGCGAGGAAGATTGAGAAGAGGGTTGAAGCGATGACGCAGTCCTGTTTGACCCCGGTCCGGACGTGAATTGGGTCTATAATGGATCCGCTGGTGAGGATCACAGCCTGCATGTCGTCGTGAAGCAGGCGAAGGATGTTGACAAACTTTTGGGGCATCCAAAACGAAGGAGGACGCTCCATAGACCCTCACAGTTGACAGTGTAAGATCGAAGAAGGCCATATACAAGGGCTGGTGTTGCTCCCTTCATTTTTCCTGCAGCTGTCGCGCTGCAAAGATCATGTCCATTGTGCCTCATAGGGAACGAAATCCGCACTGTGATTCCAGCAGGAGCTCCTCGGCCACAGAAAGAAGACGGTTGAGGAGGACTCTCGCGGCAACCTTCCCAGTAGCTGATAGCAGTGAGATTCCCCTATAGTTGCCGCAGTCGGACTTGTCCCCTTTTAAAAAAATGGTCACAATCACTGCATCTCTGAGATCTCCCGGCATGCTCTCCTCCCTACAGATGAGAGAGATGAGGTCATGTATCCACGCCAACAGTGCCTCTCCGCCATACTTTAGCGCCTCAGCAGTGATTCCATCCGCACCCGTAGTCTTGTTATTCTTGAGCTGTTTTATGGCTTTGCCTACCTCGTGCAAAGTTGGGGTTTCACTGAGTTGGTGACGGGTCGCATGCTGCGAGATGGAGTCGAGAACCCTCGAGTCAAAGGCAGAGTCTTGATTGAGGAGATCTTCAAAGTGCTCCTTCCAGCGGGTCCTGACAGCCTCGGTATCCTTGATGGGTGTTTCCCCGCTCTTGGCCAGGAGTGGGGTGGGGCCTGCAATGAAGAATCCTCGCATATCTTGGCTGTCGACCAGTTGTTGTATCTCCTGTGCTTTCTCCATCCACCACCTGTTCTTTAGGTCCCGGGTTTTTTGTTGGACCTGAGCCTTGAGCCGTCTATAATGTTGTTTTGCAGCTCCCGAGTTGGGTTGTTGCTTGAGGCTCAGAAATGCATTGCGCTTGCGATCTATTAGTTCTTCGATCTCCTGATCATTTTTCATCAAACCAGTCCTGATGTTTTCTGGTTGAGTGACCAAGTATCTCTTCACTAGTTATAGAGGCCTGGAGGGCAGACCAAGCGCTGTGGGCATTCAGCATCTCAGGGTCATCAAGGCACGCCAGATTGGCTGTGAGGCGCTGACTGTATAGGGCTCTCTTAGCTGGGTCTCTCAGTGCCCCGGCATTAACTTTTTTGCGGCACTGCTTCTGCTGTCCCCTCTGCTTTGGGGCTATGTTAATGTTGATGATGGATCAGATTAGGCGCTGGTCCGTCCAGCAATCGTCAGCTCCTGTCATGGCACAGGTGATGCGCACATCCTTACGATCCCTGGCTCGGACGATGACAAAGTCGAGCAGGTGCCAGTGTTTGGAGCGAGGGTGTTACCTCGATGCCTTGTATTGTCCCTCTGGCGGAACAGGGTGTTGGTGATGAGGAGTTTATGTTCTAGACATTTTGTCAGGAGTAGGGTACCGCTGGAGTTGGCTTTCCCTACCCGCTCTCTGCCAATCACGCCTCACCAGAGGGCTGTGTCTTTGCCGACCCTGGCATTAAAGTCACCCAGGAGGATCAATTTGTCGCCCATGGGGACTCGGGACAAGGATGTGCAAAGTTAAAGCACATGGGATTAGAGGTGTTGTGCTGACGTGGATTGAGAACTGGTTGGCAGAAAGGACGCAAAGAGTAGGAGTAAATGGGTACTTTTCAGAATGGCAGGCAGTGACTAGTGGGGTACCGCAAGGTTCTGTGCTGGGGTCCCAGCTGTTTACACTGTACATTAATGATTTAGACGAGGGGATTAAATGTAGTATCTCCAAATTTGCGGATGACACTAAGTTGGGTGGCAGTGTGAGCTGCGAGGCTGCAGAGTGACTTGGATAGGTTAGGTGAGTGGGCAAATGCATGGCAGATGAACTATAATGTGGATAAATGTGAGGTTATCCACCTTGGTGGTAAAAACAGAGAGACAGACTATTATCTGAATGGTGACAGATTGGGAAAAGGGGAGATGCAACGAGATCTGGGTGTCATGGTTCATTCATTATTGAAAGTTGGCATGCAGGTACAGCAGGCGGTGAAGAAGGCAAATGGTATGTTGGCCTTCATAGCTAGGAGCAGGGAGATCTTACTGCAGTTGTACAGGGCCTTGGTGAGGCCTCACCTGGAATATTATGTTCAGTTTTAGTCTCCTAATCTGAGGAAGGACGTTCTTGCTATTGAGGGAGTGCAGCGAAGTTTCACCAGACTGATTCCCGGGATGGCAGGACTGACACATGAGGAGAGACTGGATCAACTGGGCCTTTAGAAGGATGAGAGGGGATCTCATAGAAACTTATGATTCTGACGGGACTGAACAGGTTAGATGCGGGAAGAATGTTCCCGATGATGGGGAAGTCCAGAATCAGGGGACACAGTCTTAGAATAAGGGGTAGGCCATTTAGGACTGAGATGAGGAGAAACTTCTTCACTCAGAGAGTTGTTAACCTGTGGAATTCCCTACCGCAGAGAGTTGTTGATGCCAGTTCATTAGATATATTCAAGAGGGAGTTAGATATGGCCCTTACGGTTAAAGAGATCAAGGGGTATAGAGAGAAAGCAGGAAAGGGCTACTGAGGGAATGATCAGCCATGATCTTATTGAATGGTGGTGCAGGCTCGAGGGCCGAATGGCCTACTCTTGCACCTATTTTCTATGTTTCTAAATCATTAATGTATATTGTAAATAGCTGGTGTCCCAACACTGAACCTTGCGGTACCCCACTAGTTACTGCCTGCCATTCTGAAAGGGACCCGTTTATTCCTACGTTTTGCTTCCTGTCTGCCAACCAGTTCTCTATCCATGCCAATACATTACCCCCAATATCATGTGCTTTAATTTTGCACACTAATCTCTTGTGTGGGATCTTGTCAAAAGCCTTTTGAAAGTCCAAATACATCACATCTACTGGTTCTTCCTTGTCCATTCTACTAGTTACATCCTCAAAAAATTCTAGAAGATTTGTCAAGCATGATTTCCCTTTCATAAATCCATGCTGACTTGGACTGATCCTGTCACTGCTTTCCAAATGCGCTGCTATTACATCTTTAATAATTGATTCCAACATTTTCCCCACTACCGATGTCAGGCTAACTGGTCTATAGTTCCCTGTTTTCTCTCTCCCTCCTTTTTTAAAAAGTGGGGTTACATTAGCTACCCTCCAATCCATAGGAACTGATCCAGAGTCGATAGAATGTTGGAAAATGACCACCAATGCATCCACTATTTCTAGGGCTGTTTCCTTAAGTACTCTGGGATGCAGATGATCAGGCCCTGGGGATTTATCGTCTTTCAATCCCATCAATTTCGCTTACCCAATTTCCTGACTAATAAGGATTTCCTTCAGTTCCTCCTTCTCGCTAGTCCCTCGGTTCCCTAGTATTTCTGGAAGGTTATTTGTGTCTTCCTTAGTGAAGACAGAACCAAAGTATTTGTTCAATTGATCTGCCATTTCTTTGTTCCCCATTATAAATTCACCTGATTCTGATTGCAAGGGACCTACACTTGTCATTGTCATCCATATCGGGACCAATGATATAGGTATCATGCAGGTAGAGTTTAGGGAGCTAGGAAAGAGATTAAAAAGCAGGACCTCAAAGGTAGTAATATCCAGATTACTCCCGGTGCCATGAGCTAGTGAGTACAGAAATAGGAGGATAGAGCAGATGAATGCGTAGTTGGAGAGATGGTGCAGGAGGGAGGGCTTTAGATTCCTGAGGCATTGGAATCGTTTCTGGGGGAGATGGGACTTGTACAAGCCGGACGGGTTGCACCTCAACAGCGCCGGGACCAATATCCTCACTGGGGGTGCTGGAGGGTTTGCTAGTGTTGTTGGGGAAGGTTTAAACTAGCTTGGCAGGGGGATGGAAACTTGAGCTTAGATTCAGAAGGTAGAGAAGCAAAGCTGGAATTGGGCAGCAGAAAATTAGTAAGCGAGTTTGAAAGGCAGAAGAAACAAAGGCTAGAAAATAGACAACAAGGGAGTTTGGCAGTGCTAAATGGTATATACTTCAATACAAGGAGTATAAGCAACAAGGCAGATGAGTTGAGAGCACAGATAGACAGTTGGGAGTATGATATTATAGCGATTACTGAGACATGGCTGAAAGAGGGGCAGGTATGGCAGCTCAACATTCCTAGTTACAGGGTTTTCAGACGGGATAGAGAGGGGTTAAAAAAAGGAGGGGGGGGGGAGTTTGCAGTACTGATTAAAGAAACAATTACAGCTGTGAGGAGGGGTCATCAATATGTTAGAGGGGTCATCAAACAGGCTATATGGGTTGAGCTGAAGAATTAAAAAGGGGCGATCACACTGCTTGGCGTGTACTATAAACCCCAAACTTTCAGAGAGAGATAGAAGAGCAAATATGTAGGCAAATTTCTGAGAAGTGCAAAAACAATAGGGCAGTAATAGTAAGGGATTTCAACTACCCTAATATTAACTGGGATAGAATTAATGTAAAAGGTGTAGAGGGTGTAGAATTCTTAACATGCATTCGGGAGAACTTTTTTAGCCAGTACGTAGCAAGCCGAACAAGAGAGGAGGAGGTTCTGGGACTTAAGCTGGGCAGGTGGAAGAGGTATCAGTGGGAGAGCAAATGGAAGGGCAGGGAGGTTATGCTTGAACTGTATATCATCATCACAGACAGTCCCTCGAAATCGAGGAAGACTTGCTTCCACTCTAAAAGTGAGTTCTTAGGTAACTGAACAGTCCAATACAGAAATTACAGTCTCTGTCACAGGTGGGGCAGACAGTGGTTGAAGGAAAGGGTGGATGGGGAGTCTGGTTTGCCCCATGCTCCTTCCGCTGCCTGCGCTTGCTTTCTGCATGCTCACGGCAACGAGACTCGAGGTGCTCAGCGCCCTCCCGGATGTTCTTCCTCCACTTAGGGCGGTCTTTGGCCAGGGACTCCCAGGTGCCAATGGGGATGTTGCATTTTATCAAGGAGGCTTTGAGGGTGTCCTTGAAACGTTTCCTCTGCCCACCTGGGGCTCGTTTGCCGTGTCGGAGTTCCGAGTAGAGCGCTTGCTTTGAGAGTCTTGTATCAGGCATGCGAACAATGTGGCCCACCCAACGGAGCTGGTTAGCTAGTTAGGCCACAGCTAGAGTACTGCGTGCAGTTTTGGTCACCACATAACAGGAACGATGTGATTGCACTAGAGAGGGTACAGAGGAGATTTATGAGGATGTTGCCTGGACTGAAGAAATTTAGCTATGAGGAAAGATTGGATAGGCTGGGGTTTTTTTCTTTGGAACTGGGGAGGTTGAGGGGAAACCAAATTGATGTGTATAAAATTATGAGGGGCCTAGATAAAGTGGATAGGAAGGACCTATTTCTCTTAGCAGAGAGGTCAACAACCATAAATTTAAACTAGTTGGTAGGAGGTTTCGAGGGAATTCCAGGAAAAATGTTTTCACCCAGAGAATGGTGGGGGCCTGGAAAAAAGATACATCATTTAAAAAGATACTTAATGTGCACATAACCTACAGGGCTATGGACCAAGAGCTGGAAAATGGGATTAGGCTGGATAGCTCTTTGTTGGCTGGCACAGACACGATGGGCCGAATGGCCTCCTTCTGCACTGTAACGTTCTATGATTCCAATGATCTATAACCCACAACACTGAGCATTAAACGGTGAAAAACATTTCAACTTATCAAGAACTTTTCTCTCTCTCTCACAGACAAGTTTGGAGGCAAGCTCCCCACGTTCAGGGTTCAGATGCAGACAGCGACACAGATGGAGATACATACAGACACAGACAGACGCAGACGCAGACACAGACAGACGCAGACATAGACAGAGGCACACACAGACAGAGGCACACACAGACAGACAGAAACAGAGAAACACAGACACAGACAGAGGCACACACAGACAGAAACAGAGAAACACAGACAAAGGCACACAGACAGAAACAGAGAAACACAGACACAGACAGACGCAGACACAGACAGATGCAGACGATCACAGACAGAGACAGACGCAGACACAGATTGACGCAGGCCTGGTTAGACCACAGCTGGAGCACTGTGAGCCGTTCTGGGCACCACACCTTCGGGAGGATATATTGGCCTTGGAGGGAGTGCAGCGTACATTTACCAAAATGACGCCTGGACTTCAAGGGTTAAGTTACAAGGAAAGATTACACAAATTAGGATTGAAATCCCTGGAATTTAGAAGGTCAAGGGATGATCTGATCAAAGTTTTCAGGATATTAAGGGGAACAGGTAGGGTAGATAGAGAGAAACTATTTCTGCTGGTTGGGGATTCTCGGACTAGAGGGCATAGTCTAAACATTAGAGCCAGACCTTTCAGGAGTTAAATTAGGAAACACTTCTACACACAAAGGGTGGGAGAAGTTTGGAACTCTCTCCTGCAAACGGCAATTGATGCTGGGTCAATTGTTAATTTTAAATCGGAGATTGATAGATTTCTGTTAACCAAAGGTATTAAGGAATATGAGCGAAGGCAGATATGTGGAGTTAGGTCCCAGATCTGCCACAATCTCATTTAATGGCAGAACAGGCTCGAGGGGCTGAATGGCCTGCTCCTGTTCCAATGTTCCTATGCGCACACAGACACAGACACACAGATACAGACAGACGCAGACACACACGCAGACACAGACAGAGTCACAAAGAGATGCAGACACACACAGAGACACATAGACAAGATGCAGACATGCACAGATACACAGAGACGCAGACATACACAGACGCAGACAAACATAGAGACAACTCTCACCTGCTGTCCTTTAAAAGGTTCAGAATATCATCTCTAAAAGTGTCTCTGTTTTTGTTGAGAAATCCACGTACATCGTACATGACCTTGAACAAGAAACGGAGCGTGAGGGGGGGTCACAGAGCGTGGGGGGGGGGTTCACAGAGCGTGAGGGGGGGGGTTCACAGAGCGTGGGGGGGGGGGTCACAGAGCGTGGGGGGGGGGGTCACAGAGCGTGGGGGGGGGGTCACAGAGCGTGAGGGGGGGGGTTCACAGAGCGTGGGGGGGGGGTCACAGAGCGTGAGGGGGGGGGTTCACAGAGCGTGGGGGGGGGGTCACAGAGCGTGAGGGGGGGGGTTCACAGAGCGTGGGGGGGGGGGTTCACAGAGCGTGGGGGAGGGTCACAGAGCGTGGGGGAGGGTCACAGAGCGTGGGGGAGGGTCACAGAGCGTGGGGGGGGGGGGTTCACAGAGCGTGGGGGAGGGTCACAGAGCGTGGGGGAGGGTCACAGAGCGTGGGGGGGGGGTTCACAGAGCGTGAGGGAGAGTCACAGAGCGTGGGGGGGGGGGGTTCACAGAGCGTGAGGGGGGGGGGGTCACAGAGCGTGGGGGGGGGGTTCACAGAGCGTGAGGGGGGGGGTTCACAGAGCGTGGGGGGGGGGGTTCACAGAGCGTGGGGGGGGGGTTCACAGAGCGTGGGGGGGGGGGGTCACAGAGCGTGGGGGGGGGGTTCACAGAGCGTGGGGGGGGGGGGTCACAGAGCGTGGGGGGGGGGTTCACAGAGCGTGGGGGGGGGGGTTCACAGAGCGTGAGGGGGGGGGTTCACAGAGCGTGGGGGGGGGGTTCACAGAGCGTGGGGGGGGGGGGGTCACAGAGCGTGGGGGGGGGGGGTTCACAGAGCGTGAGGGGGGGGGTTCACAGAGCGTGGGGGGGGGGGTCACAGAGCGTGGGGGGGGGGGTTCACAGAGCGTGGGGGGGGGGGGGTCACAGAGCGTGGGGGGGGGGGGTCACAGAGCGTGGGGGGGGGGGTTCACAGAGCGTGGGGGGGGGGGTCACAGAGCGTGGGGGGGGGGGTTCACAGAGCGTGAGGGGGGGGGTTCACAGAGCGTGGGGGGGGGGGGTCACAGAGCGTGGGGGGGGGGTTCACAGAGCGTGAGGGGGGGGGTTCACAGAGCGTGAGGGGGGGGGGTTCACAGAGCGTGGGGGGGGGGGGTTCACAGAGCGTGGGGGGGGGGTTACACGCCATGAGGGGGGGGGTCACAGAGCCTGAAGGAGGGTCACAGAGCGTGGGGGAGGTCACAGAGTGTGAGGGGGCGTGGGGTTGTTCTGGTCCCAAGGGAGGGGCTGCAACACGCTGATCCGTGTGATACCGACACCGTGTGATACCGAGACCGTGTGATACCGAGATCGTGTGATACCGAGGTCGTGTGATACCGAGACCGTGTGATACCGAGACCGTGTGATACCGAGATCGTGTGATACCGAGGTCGTGTGATACTGAGACCGTGTGATACTGAGATCGTGTGATACCGAGATCGTGTGATACCGAGATCGTGTGATACCGAGGTCGTGTGATACCGAGACCGTGTGATACCGAGATCGTGTGATACCGAGATCGTGTGATACCGAGGTCGTGTGATACTGAGACCGTGTGATACCGAGATCGTGTGATACCGAGATCGTGTGATACCGACACCGTGCGATACTGAGAGTGTGATACCGAGGTCGTGTGATACTGAGGTCGTGTGATACTGAGGTCGTGTGATACCGAGATCGTGTGATACCGAGATCGTGTGATACCGACACCGTGTGATACTGAGACCGTGTGATACTGAGACCGTGTGATACTGAGATCGTGTGATACCGAGATCGTGTGATACTGAGACCGTGTGATACCGAGATCGTGTGATACTGAGACCGTGTGATACCGAGATCGTGTGATACCGAGGTCGTGTGATACCGAGGTCGTGCGATACTGAGACCGTGTGATACCGAGATCGTGTGATACCGAGATCGTGTGATACCGAGATCGTGTGATACTGAGACCGTGTGATACCGAGATCGTGTGATACTGAGACCGTGTGATACTGAGATCGTGTGATACCGAGATCGTGTGATACCGAGATCGTGTGATACTGAGATCGTGTGATACTGAGATCGTGTGATACCGAGATCGTGTGATACCGAGATCGTGTGATACTGAGACCGTGTGATACCGAGATCGTGTGATACCGAGATCGTGTGATACCGAGATCGTGTGATACCGAGATCGTGTGATACCGAGATCGTGTGATACCGAGATCGTGTGATACCGACACCGTGTGATACTGAGAGTGTGATACTGAGACCGTGTGATACTGAGACCGTGTGATACCGAGACCGTGTGATACCGAGATCGTGTGATACCGAGACCGTGTGATACTGAGAGTGTGATACTGAGACCGTGTGATACTGAGAGTGTGATACTGAGACCGTGTGATACTGAGACCGTGTGACACCGAGATCGTGTGATACTGACACCGTGTGATACTGAGAGTGTGATACTGAGACCGTGCGATACTGAGACCGTGCGATACTGAGACCGTGTGATACCGAGACCGTTTGATACTGAGACCGTGCGATACTGAGACCGTGTGATACCGAGATCGTGTGATACCGAGATCGTGTGATACCGAGATCGTGTGATACCGAGATCGTGTGATACCGACACCGTGTGATACTGAGAGTGTGATACTGAGACCGTGTGATACTGAGACCGTGTGATACCGAGACCGTGTGATACCGAGATCGTGTGATACCGAGACCGTGTGATACTGAGAGTGTGATACTGAGACCGTGTGATACTGAGAGTGTGATACTGAGACCGTGTGATACTGAGACCGTGTGACACCGAGATCGTGTGATACTGACACCGTGTGATACTGAGAGTGTGATACTGAGACCGTGCGATACTGAGACCGTGCGATACTGAGACCGTGTGATACCGAGACCGTTTGATACTGAGACCGTGCGATACTGAGACCGTGTGATACCGAGACCGTGTGATACTGAGACCGTGCGATACCGAGATCGTGCGATACTGACACCGTGTGATACTGAAAGTGTGATACTGAGACCGTGTGATACTGAGACCGTGTGATACCGAGGTCGTGTGATACTGAGACCGTGCGATACTGAGCCCGTGTGATACCGAGATCGTGTGATACCGAGATCGTGTGATACCGAGATCGTGTGATACCGAGATCGTGTGATACTGAGACCGTGTGATGCTGACACCGTGCGATACCGAGATCGTGCGATACTGACACCGTGTGATACTGAGAGTGTGATACTGAGACCGTGTGATACTGAGACCGTGTGATACCGAGATCGTGCGATACTGACACCGTGTGATACTGAGACCGTGTGATACCGAGATCGTGCGATACTGACACCGTGTGATACCGAGATCGTGCGATACTGACACCGTGTGATACCGAGACCGTGTGATACTGAGACCGTGTGATACCGAGACCGTGTGATACTGAGACCGTGTGATACCGAGATCGTGCGATACTGACACCGTGTGATACCGAGACCATGTGATACTGACACCGTGTGATACCGAGACCGTGTGATACTGAGACAGTGTGATACCGAGACCGTGTGATACCGAGACCGTGTGATACTGAGACCGTGTGATACCGAGATCGTGCGATACTGACACCGTGTGATACCGAGACCGTGTGATACCGAGATCGTGCGATACTGATACCGTGTGATACTGAAAGTGTGATACTGAGACCGTGTGATACTGAGACCGTGTGATACCGAGGTCGTGTGATACTGAGACCGTGCGATACTGAGCCCGTGTGATACCGAGATCGTGTGATACCGAGATCGTGTGATACCGAGATCGTGTGATACTGAGACCGTGTGATGCTGACACCGTGCGATACCGAGATCGTGCGATACTGACACCGTGTGATACTGAGAGTGTGATACTGAGACCGTGTGATACTGAGACCGTGTGATACCGAGATCGTGCGATACTGACACCGTGTGATACTGAGACCGTGTGATACCGAGATCGTGCGATACTGACACCGTGTGATACCGAGACCGTGTGATACTGAGACCGTGTGATACTGAGACCGTGTGATACCGAGATCGTGCGATACTGACACCGTGTGATATTGAGAGTGTGATACTGAGACCGTGTGATACTGAGAGTGTGATACTGAGACTGTGTGATACCGAGACCGTGCGATACTGAGACCGTGCGATACTGAGACCGTGTGATACTGAGACCGTGCGATACTGAGACCGTGCGATACTGAGACCGTGTGATACTGACACCGTGTGATACTGACACCGTGTGATATTGAGAGTGTGATACTGAGACCGTGTGATACTGAGAGTGTGATACTGAGACTGTGTGATACCGAGACCGTGCGATACTGAGACCGTGCGATACTGAGACCGTGTGATACTGAGACCGTGCGATACTGAGACCGTGCGATACTGAGACCGCGTGATACTGACACCGTGTGATACTGACACCATGTGATACTGACACCGTACGATACTGAGACCGTGTGATACTGAGACCGTGCGATACTGACACCGTGTGATACTAAGACCGTGTGATACCGAGACCGTGTGATACCGACACCGTGT
The DNA here is from genome assembly GCF_044704955.1 of Pristiophorus japonicus. Classification (NCBI taxonomy): domain Eukaryota; kingdom Metazoa; phylum Chordata; class Chondrichthyes; family Pristiophoridae; genus Pristiophorus; species Pristiophorus japonicus. The sequence continues at coordinate 7,142,860 of NC_091979.1, forward strand.
GATACTGAGACCGTGCGATACTGAGACCGTGCGATACTGAGACCGTGCGATACTGAGACCGTGCGATACTGACACCATGTGATACTGACACCGTACGATACTGAGACCGTGTGATACTGAGACCGTGCGATACTGAGACCGTGCGATACTGACACCGTGTGATACTGACACCATGTGATACTGACACCGTACGATACTGAGACCGTGTGATACTGAGACCGTGCGATACTGACACCGTGTGATACTGACACCATGTGATACTGACACCGTACGATACCGACACCGTGTGATACTGACACCGTGCGATACTGACACTGTGTCATACTGAGACCATGCGATACTGACACCGTGTGATACTGAGAGTGTGATACTGAGACCGTGTGATACTGACACCGTGTCATACTGAGACCATGTGATACTGAGACCGTATGATACTGAGACCTTGTGACACAGAGACCGTGTGATACTGACATCATGCGATACTGAGACCGTGTGATACTGACACCGTTTGATACTGAGACTGTGGGCTTTGTGATATTTGTGTTATTCAGACTCACCTCCCCAGCGTAATGTCTGATCCCAAACTGATGATCCGTTACCCGTGGCTTCACATAGAACGAGTTACTCTGTAAAACAGACCAGACGCTTCTTTAGGCTCGGGGAGAGCAATGGTGGAGAAGGAGTGAGAGGAGATGGAGAGAGTGAGGAGATGGAGACAGTGAGAAGGTGGAGAGTGCGGAGACGGAGAGAGGGAGGAGATAGAGAGAAGGATGAGATGGAGAGTGGGGAGATGCAGAGAGGGAAGAGATGGAGAGAGTGGGGAGATGCAGAGAGTGGGGAGATGGAGAGAGGGAGGAGATGGAGAGAGGGAGGAGACAGAGAGAGGGAGGAGCTGGAGAGAGTGGGGAGACGGAGAGAGGGAGGAGATGGAGAGAGGGAGGAGACAGAGAGAGGGAGGAGATGGAGAGATAGAGGAGCTGGAGAGAGGAGATGGAGAGAGGGAGGAGCTGGAGAGAGTGGGGAGACGGAGTGTGGGAGGAGATGGAGAGAGGGAGGAGACAGAGAGAGGGAGGAGACAGAGAGAGGGAGGAGACGGAGAGAGGGAGGAGCGCTATTCACCGCGTGCTCATGCTGGCCCCCGATCCCCCAGACTCTCACTCACCGTGTGCTGACTGTGCAGCTTCTCCAGCAGTGTGCTGTCAGTGCCCTTTGGAAAACGACTCTCCTCATTGATCAACGCGAGAAGACCCAGCTTCTAAAATAAATAGAGAGCCGGAGTAAGATACCTGTTAGATACAGAGTAAAGCTCCCTCTACACTGTCTATCAAACACTCCCAGGGCAGGTAGAGGGGGTTAGATACAGAGTAAAGCTCCCTCTACACTGTCCCATCAAACACTCCCAGGGCAGGTACAGGGGGTTAGATACAGAGTAAAGCTCCCTCTACACTGTCCCATCAAACACTCCCAGGGCAGGTACAGGGGGTTAGATACAGAGTAAAGCTCCCTCTACACTGTCCCATCAAACACTCCCAGGGCAGGTACAGCACGGGGTTAGATACAGAGTAAAGCTCCCTCTACACTGTCCATCAAACACTCCCAGGGCTGGTACAGGGGGTTAGATACAGAGTAAAACTCCCTCTACACTGTCCATCAAACACTCTCAGGACAGGCACATGGGGTTAGATACAGAGTAAAGCTCCCTCTACACTGTCCCATCAAACACTCCCAGGGCAGGTACAGCATGGGTGATGTTATGTATGTAAACATTACTAGCGTGTAAGACGTGCCACCAGGGGGCACACCTGTTGGAGACCCAAGGGTCACCTGCACACCCCGGGCAAGCAGGTATAAAAGGCAGTCTACCATGCTGCTTCTTCATTGTTCAGTCACATTAAAGAGACCAAGGTCACAACAGTTTGAGCTTACAGTATACAGTTTTGTGAAATTATTCTGAACATAACAATTGGCGACGAGTAACAGATCTCGAACTTTCACGCAGTTATTGCTGCCATTGGTAATCTTGAGAGATTTGTTGAAGGTGATGATTGGGAAGCCTTCGTTGAGCGTCTTGACTAGTACATTTATCGACCTTTAATCCCATCAATTTTCGTAACACAATTTGCTGACTAATAAGGATTTCCTTTAGTTCCTCCTACTCGCTAGACCCTCAGTCCCCTAATATTTCCGGAAGGTTATTTGTGTCTTCCTTAGTGGAGACAGAACCAAAGTATTTGTTCAATTGGCCTGCCATTTCTTTGTTCCTCATTATAAATTCACCTGATTCTGACTGTAAGGCACCTACATTTGTCTTCACTAATCTTTTTCTCTTCACATATCTATAGAAGCTTTTGCAGTCAGTTTTTATGTTCCCAACAAGCTTACTCTCATATTCTATTTTCCCCCTCCTAATTAAATCCTTTGTCCTCCTCTGCTGAATTCTACTAAATTTCTCCCAGTCCTCAGGTTTGCTGCTTTTTTTGGCCAATTTATATGCCTCTTCCTTGGATTTAACACTATCCTTAATTTCCCTTCTAAGCCACGGTTGAGCCATCTTCCCCGTTTTATTTTTACGCCAGACAGGGATGTACATTGTTGAAGTTCATCCATGTGATCTTTAAATGTCTGCCATTACCTATCCACCATCAACCCTTTAAGTATCATTCGCCAGTCTATCCTAACCAAATCACGTCTCATACTGTCGAAGTTACGTTTCTTTATGTTCAGGACTCTAGTCTCTGAATTAACTGTGTCACTCTCCATCTTAATGAAGAATTCTACCATATTATGGTCACTATTTCCCATTGGACCTCGTACAACAAGATTGCTAATTAATCCTCTCTCATTACATAACACCCAGTCTAGGATGGCCTGATAGTCTGCATCCCAGAGTACTTAAGGAAGCTGCCCTAGAAATTGTGGATGCATTGGTGGTCATTTTCCAACATTCTATAGACTCTGGATCAGTTCCTATGGACTGGAGGGTAGCTAATGTAACACCACTTTTTAAAAAAGGAGGGAGAGAGAAAACAGGGAATTATAGACCAATTAGCCTGACATCGGTGGTGGGGAAAATGTTGGAATCAATTATTAAAGATGTAATAGCAGCCCATTTGGAAAGCAGTGTCAGGATCGGTCCAAGTCAGCATGGATTTATGAAAGGGAAATCATGCTTGACAAATCTTCTAGAATTTTTTGAGGATGTAACTAGTAGTGTGGACAAGGGAGAACCAGTGGATGTGGTATATTTGGACTTTCAAAAGGCTTTTGACAAGGTCCCACACAAGAGATTAGTGTGCAAAATTAAAGCACATGGTATTTGGGGTAATGTACTGACGTGGATAGAGAACTGGTTGGCAGACAGGAAGCAAAGAGTAGGAATAAACGGGTCCTTTTCAGAATGGCAGCCAGTGGCTAGTGGGGTACTGCAAGGTTCAGTGCTGGGACCTCAGCTATTTACAATATACATTAATGATTTAGATGAAGGAATGAAATGTAATATCTCCAAGTTTGCAGATGACACTAATCTGGGTGGCAGTGTGAGCTGTGAGGAGGATGCTAAGAGGCTGCAGGGTGACTTGGACAGGTTAGGTGAGTGGGAAAATGCATGGCAGATACAGTATAATGTAGATAAATGTGAGCTTATCCACTTTGGTGGGAAAAACAAGAAGGCAGACTATTATCTGAATGGTGACAGATTAGGAAAAGGGGAGGTGCAATGAGACCTGGGTGTCACGGTACATCAATCATTGAAAGTTGGCATGTCGGTACAGCAGGCGGTGAAGAAGGCAAATGGCATGTTGGTCTTCATAGCGAGAGGATTTGAGTACAGGAGCAGGGAGGTCTTACTTTAGTTGTGCAGGGCCTTGGTGAGGCCACACCTTGAATATTGTGTACAGTTTTGGTCTCCTAATCTGAGGAAGGACGTTCTTGCTATTGAGGGATTGCAGCGAAGGTTCACCAGACTGATGCCCGGGATGATAGGACTGACATATGAAGAAAGACTGGATCGACTAGGCTTATATTCAATGGAATTTAGAAGAATGAGAGGGGATCTCATAGGGGAACATATAAAATTCTGACAGGATTGGACAGGTTAGATGCAGGAAGAATGTTCCCGATGTTGGGGAAGTCCAGAACCAGGGGTCACAGTCTAAGGATAAGGGGTAAGCCATTTAGGATCGAGATGAGGAGAAACTTCTTCACTCAGAGAGTTGTGAGCATGTGGAATTCTCTACCACAGAAAGTTGTTGAGGCCAGTTCATTAGATATATTCAAAAGGGAGTTAGATTTGGCTAAAGGGATCAAGGGGTATGGAGAGAAAGCAGGAATGGGGTGCATGATCAGCCATGATCATATTGTATGGTGATGTCGGCTCGAAGGACCGAATGGCCTACTCCTGCACCTATTTTCTATGTTTCTACTTCGTGGCCAACGAGCTGGATACGAGAAGATACCACGGTCAAGCGCAGGGCGATTCTCCTCACCGTTTGTGGATCCACGATATATGGCCTCGTCAAAAATCTGCTAGCACCGATGAAACCAACGGACAAGACATATGCAGAGTTATGCATGCTGGTTCAGGAACACCTCAAGCCGAAGGAGACCATCTTAATGGCCAGGTATCGCTTTTACAAGCACCATTGCTTCAAGAACCAGAACGTGGCGCGCTATGTCGCCGACCTAAGACGCCTTGTAGTCCGTTCGAATTTGCTGGATTTTTGGTGGAAATGTTGCGGGACTTTTACATGCTTGGAATCGTCCACTAGGTCATTCTTCGCAAACTGCTGTCTGCCGAATCCCTAGATCTGAGCAAGGCCAACACGATAGCCCAGGCTTTCATGTCCACGAACGCTAACACTAAACAGACATCTTTGCAGCATCGAAGCTCACCGGTAAGTACTGTGCATAAAATATTGCCTTCAGCAGGCAGAACTGTACATGGCAAAGCCTACACGACTGCAGAGGTCAGGCCTAGGATGACTCACAGACCGCCGTGGGGCGTGAATGCGAATCCATTAACACCATGTTAGCGCTGCAGGGGCAATCATAGAGCCTATCAATGTCGATTCAAGCACTACGTGTGCAAGGGCTGTGGAACAATGGGGCACCTCCAGCGAATGTGCAAACATACTGCGACTCACCACGTGGCAGAGTCGGCAGAAGATGACCGATCCGGCGTGGATCATGCTGAACGAGTTAGAGAGGCAACTCAACCCGAGGCTGAAGAGGAAGTGTATGGGGTACACACCTTCACCACCAAAAGCCCTTCAACAATGTTGAAAGTCAAATTAAATAGCATTCCAGTTTCCAGAGAATTGGACACGGGGGTGAGTCAGTCAATTATGAGCCAGAAGGCTTTTGAGAAACTGTGGGGCAACAAGGCACAAAGGCCAAAACTAAGCCCGATTCACACAAAGCTGCACACTTACACCAAAGAGCTCATACCAGTCATTGGCAGTGTGGCAGTGAAGATATCGTATGATGGAACTGTGCATGATTTATCACTGGATTGTACCAGGCGATGGCCCAACGCTGTTCGGCAGAAGCTGGCTCGGAACGATCCGATGGAACTGGGACGACATCATAGCACTGTCTTCGGTGGATGACGCCTCGTGCGCCCAAGTGCTAAACAAATTCCCGTCGTTATTTGAGCCAGGCATCGGCAACTTCACAGGCGCCAAAGTGCAGATCCATCTAGTCCCTGATGCACGACCCGTTCATCACAAGGCCCGGGCGGTTCCATATATGATGCGAGAGAAAGTCGAGATCGAGTTGGACAGATTTCAACGAGAGAGAATCACATCGCCAATCGAGTTCAACGAGTGGGCCAGTCCAATTGTTCCATTGTTGAAAAGCGATGGGACGGTCAGAATCTGTGAGGACTACAAGGTAACAATCAACCGAGTCTCGTTACAGGATCAGTACCCACTACCCAAAATGGATGACCTGTTTGCAACGCTAGCAGGGGGGAAGTCGTTCACCAAGCTGGATCTAACCTCTGCTTACATGACACAGGAGCTGGCTGAACCTTCGAAAAAATTGACGTGCATCAACAGGCACAAAGGACTGTTCGTGTACCACAGATGCCCTTTTGGGATTCGCTCGGCTGCGGCCATCTTCCAGAGGAACATGGAGTCTGCTGAAATCGGTTCCGAGTACCGTGGTGTTTCAAGACAACATCCTGATCACTGGTTGCAACACCACCGAACACTTGCACAACCTGGAAGAGGTTCTAACGCGACTGGACAGAGCGGGACTCTGGCTGAAACGCTCCAAGTGTGTTTTCCTGGCGCCAGAGGTCGAATTTTTGGGGAGAAAGATTGCGGCGGACCTACGGACTCCAAGACGGAGGCCATCAAGAATGCACCCAGACCACAGAATGTGATGGAGCTGCGTTCGTTCCTGGGACTCCTCAACTATTTTGGTAACTTTCTACCAGGGTTGAGCACTTTGCTGGAACCTTTGCATTTGTTGCTACGCAAGGGTGACGACTGGGTCTGGGGTAAATCTCAAGAGACAGCCTTTAACAAGACCAGAAACCTGCTATGTTCTAACAAGTTACTTGTATTGTATGACCCGTGTAAACGTTTAGTACTAGCTTGTGATGCATCTTCGTACGGGGTCGGTTGTGTGTTACAGCAAGCCAATGTGTCAGGCAAACTGCAACCGGTTGCATATGCATCCAGAAGTTTATCCAAGGCTGAAAGACCCTACAGTATGGTTGAGAAAGAAGCTTTAGCATGTGTATACGGGGTTAAGAAAATGCACCAATACCTATTTGGACTCCGGTTCGAGCTCGAAACCGACTACAAACCGCTCATTTCTCTGTTCTCAGAAAGCAAAGGTATTAACACCAATTCTTCGTCCTGCATCCAAAGATGGGCACTAACATTATCTGCGTATGACTATGTAATCCGCCACAGACCAGGCACTGAGAACTGTGCCAATGCCCTCAGTTGGCTACCATTGCCCATCACCGGGGTGGAAATGGCGCAACCCGCAAACTTGCTTCTTGTAATGCATGTTTTTGAGAGCGAGGGGGTCACTCAACACGGCTCGCCAGATCAGGACCTGGACTAGCCAGGACCCTGTGCTATCACTAGTAAAAAGCTGTGTCCTTAATGGGAGCTGGTCGGCTGTTCCCGGGGAAATGCAAGACGAAATTAAGCCATTTGACTGAATCAAGGATGAAATGTCCATCCAATTGGATTGTCTCCTATGGGGGAATCGCGTGGTTTTGCCAAAAAAAGGCAAGGAAACGTTTATACACGACCTATACAGTACCCACCCAGGCATAGTCATGATGAAGGCTATCTCCAGGCCACAGTTTGGTGGCCCAGCATTGGCACGGAATTGGAGTCATGTGTACACCAATGTAACACTTGCTCACAGTTGAGCAATGCACTAAGGGAGGCCCCACTGAGTCTGAGGTCATGGCCCTCCAAACCGTGGTCCAGGGTCCATGTAGATTTCGCTGGCCCCTTTCTAGGAAAGATGTTCCTTGTAGCTGTGGACGCTTACTCTAAATGGATTGAATGTATAATAATGTCATCATGTACGTCCACTGCCACCATTGAAAGCCTCCGGGCCATGTTCACCACCCATGGTTTGCCCGACGTCCTTGTTAGTGACAATGGACGAAGTTTCACCAGCTCGGAATTCAATGACTTCATGACCTGCAATGACATCAAGCATGTCAGGTCTGCCCCATTTAAGCCCGCATCCAATGATCAAGCAGAACGGGCAGTCCAAACTATCAAGCAGGGCTTGAAACGGTTCCCTGCAGAACTGGTTATCTCGTGTTCTGCTCAGCTACCGGACGCGCCCCCACTCGCTTACTGGTGATCCCCCTGCAGAATTGTTAATGAAGAGAGCACTCAAAACCAGGCTCTCCTTAGTCCACCCGGATCTCAATGATCACGTAGAAACCCGGCGTCACCGGCATAACGTGTACCACGATCGCGCGGCTGTATCGCGTGACATCGAGGTTAATGATCCTGTGTTTGTTCTCAATTACGGTCATGGTCCCAAATGGGTTGCTGGCACTGTTTTAGCCAAGGAGGGAAATAGAGTATTTATTGTCAAACTTTTGAATGGACAAACATACAGAAAGCATTTGGATCAGACCAAACTTCGATTCACTGACAACCAAGAACAGTTTGAAGAGGACATTACCATAATTGATCCACCAACACACATCCAATCAGCAACTGACCTCGCTGTCAACCACGAGGATGAACCCACCGTGCCTGACAGTCCGATCAGACCAGCCACACCGCAGTGCAGCAATGATCCAACCGACTCACCCAGGCCAGGACTTCAACTCAGGCGATCGACCCGGGAACGTAGAGCCCTGGATTGTCCCAACCTGTAAATAACTTGTATCTAAGACTTTAGGGGGGAGTGATGTTATGTATGTATTCTTTACTAATGTATAAGACTTGCCAACAGGGGGCGCACCTGTTGGAGACCTAAGGGTCACCTGCACACCCCGGGCAAGCAAGTATAAAAGGCAGTCTACCATGCTACTTCCTCACTCTGGAGTTACATTAAAGAGACCAAGGTCAGAATAGTTTGAGCTTACAGTATACAGTCTTGTGGAGTTATTGTGAACATAACAGGTGAGATACAAAGTAAAACTCTACACTGTCCCATGACCCCAGAGTGATGGTGCTCCGTTTTCTGTCCCATTGTGTACTGTGAGTGTACTGGAGCGGAATTAAGAGCAGGTTTGTTGTGTAGGCACTAAGCATGGAGCAGTAAAGTATTTTGCCCTATTTCTCTGGATTGTTTTTTGGGGGATTTGACGGGCTTCCTACCTTTTCAATCAGGTCCAAACACTCGGCATTATCCATCCAATCAATTGCTTCCCAGCTCACTCCCTCTCTGCACAGATAAAGAAAATGGGTGTGAGTCACTGAGTGTGAGTCGATGGTTGAGGGAAGTGTCACTTTCCCCAGGGGGTCAGGGGTGTGGTCAAGGTTTTCGAGGGGTGAGGGGATTGGAGCTGGGATTGGGGGAGGGTTTCGGGATGGGTTCGGTTGGGGTCTGGAGTGAGGTCGGGTCGGTTGGGGCGTTGGTGGTTGTGGTCAGGGTGGTTGATGGTGGGGTTGGAGGATCAAGGGTTCGGAGGTGGGGTCAGGGTTGGGTTGGGGTTTGGGGTGGGGTCGGAGGTTGGGGCAGGGTCGGAGGTTGGGGCAGGGTCGGAGGTTGGAGCAGGTTCGGGTCGAGGTTTGGGGTGTGGTTGGGGATTGGGGTAGGGTTCGAATTTGGGGTGGGGGGTTTGGGATGGGTCGGAGGTTGGGGTGGGGTCGGGGCATTGCCATATGCAGTCTCACCTGTTGTACTCCAGCTGTTCCAGGGAAAAGATGTGCTTGTTGAAATATTCCTGCAATTTTTCGTTGGCGAAGTTGATGCTGAATTGTTCAAAGCGGTTAATCTGTGAAGAGAGACGGACAGTGTCAGCCACCTGCTCCTCGACCTCTGACCCCTCACCCCGCTCCTTGACCCCTCACCCCCGCTCCTCAACACATCACCCCTGCCCCTCGACCCCTCATGCCCATTCTTTGCCCCCTCATTGACCCATCACCCCTGCTCCTCGACCCCTCAACCCCACTCCTCGACACCTCACCCCCGCTCCTCGACCCTTCACACTCGCTCATCGACCCCTCACCCTCGCTCCTCGACCCCTCACGCCCGCTCATCGACCCCTCACCTCTGCTTCTTGACCCCTCACCAGTGCTCTCCAACCCCTCACCCCTGCTCCTTAACTCCTCACCCCTCAGCTGGACAGGAGGCTGTGGATGCAGTCCCTCTCTCTCCTCAGTTGCCAGCTGAGCTCTTGACCCACCTCGAAGTTCTCGAAGCCAAAGATGTCGAGGATGCCGATGGATTTGAAGCTGTCCTTCCCTCTGATCTTGGTGTTGATTTTCCTGATGATCCAGGAGAAACACTGGGAATAGAGTGCCATGGACATGGAATCCCGGGAATCCGCAGCCTGAAATACACAGAGTGGAGCATCAGTGCTCCCTCACGGAGAGAGCCGGTCGTGGGGCAATGGGGGCATGGGGGGGGAGAAGGCACATTATCGAGTCCGGGCCCAGGGAGGGTAAAGGGTACAGCTCCGTACCCCAGAATCAGAGCCCATGGAGGGTACAGGATACAGCTCCGTACCCCAGAGTCTAGGCCTGGGGAGGGTACAGGGTATAGGGTACAGCTCTGTACCCCAGAGTCTGGGCCTGGGGAGGGTACAGGGTTCAGCTCCGTACCCCAGAATCTGGGCCCGGGGGGGATTTAGTGCCGCTACAGTGAGGTGCGTGAGGGTGAGTGGTGCCCGGGTAACCCACCCCCCAGTGCGAGTCAGAGCCTTCGGGAAGGGAAAGATTCGGGTGCCGGATAGTCGCTGACCTTGGACTGTCACAGAATCCCAGAACATTGTCATTTTGAAATAATTTGTGTTTTCCATAAATCAGCATTTTTCTGATTTACTGTCAGGCCCTGACACAGGGTGTGCTGTGTGACTGTCAGCTGGTCACTGGGCCCACTCACTGGCCCTCCCTCCTTGGCCTTGGAGCCTGCAAACACAAAGGCTCCTGTCACTGACAGCAGCTCCCAAAGGTCCAGGGCCTCTGGTGCTCTGACACTGTGCCTGCAACATGACATCAGGCTGAAGATATGTGCAGAATGCAGCGATGAAGCTTCCCTTTGCAGCCACAGCACCCACAGTAAGACGGCCTGTTTACAACCCAGCGCTCAGCCCCTCTCCTTCCAGGAATCCGACAATGCAAACGGTCAGGGGTCAGGAATGAAGGCAGCCTCGCAGACACCACACAGGGACAAAGGGACACAGTCAGTCAGTGGCCAGTCCCGGGGCCAGAGCTGGGAACTGCCCACAGATTCACCCCTTCCAGGAAAGTAACTGAATCGTTGGGAGGCTGGGGAGAGGGTAACAGAGAAAAGACAAACCTGCACCCTAACACTGCCAGTATGTGAGCTGCCCACGCCCCCCAACTGTGAGATGCCCCCCTCCGCACCCCCCCCGAACTGTGACATACCTCCCCCCCCCCCCGAACTGTGACATACCCCCCCCTCCTAAACTGTGACATACCTCCCCCCCCCCCCGAACTGTGACATACCTCCCCCCCCCCCCGAACTGTGACATACCTCCCCCCCCCACCGAACTGTGACATACCTCCCCCCCCCCCCGAACTGTGACATACCCCCCCCTCCTAAACTGTGACATACCTCCCCCCCCCCCGAACTGTGACATACCCCCCCCCAGAACTGTAACATATCCCCCCTCCCGAACCGTGACATAACCCCCCCCCCACCCGAACCGTGACATACCCCCCCCTCCTGAACTGTGACATACCCCCCCCGAACTGTGACATACCCCCCACTCCAAAACTGTGACATACCCCCCCCCCCCCGAACCGTGACATACCCCCCCCCCGAACTGTGACATACCCCCCCGAACCGTGACATACCCCACCTCCCGAACTGTGACATGCCCCCCCAAACTGTGACATAACCCCCACTCCCGAACTGTGACATACCCCCCCGAACTGTGACATACCCCACCCCCGAACTGTGACATACCCCACCCCCGAACTGTGACATACCCCCCCCGAACTGTGACATACCCCCCCCGAACTGTGACATACACCCCCCGAACTGTGACATACACCCCCCGAACTGTGACATACCCCCCCCGAACTGTGACATACCCCACCCCCGAACTGTGACATACACCTCTCGAACTGTGACATACCCCCCCCGAACTGTGACATACCCCCCCCGAACTGTGACATACACCCCCCGAACTGTGACATACACCCCCCGAACTGTGACATACCCCCCCCGAACTGTGACATACCCCCCCGAACTGTGACATACCCCCCCGAACTGTGACATACCCCCCCCCGAACTGTGACATACCCCACCCCCGAACTGTGACATACACCTCTCGAACTGTGACATACCCCCCCCGAACTGTGACATACCCCCCCCCGAACTGTGACATACACCCCCCGAACTGTGACATACACCCCCCGAACTGTGACATACCCCCCCCGAACTGTGACATACCCCCCCGAACTGTGACATACCCCCCCGAACTGTGACATACCCCCCCCCCGAACTGTGACATACCCCACCCCCGAACTGTGACATACCCCACCCCAGAACTGTGACATACCCACCCCCTCATCCCCTCCCCCAAACTGAGATATCCGTGAGAAATCAGTGTCGGAACAGCGGGAGGCATTCAAGGAGGAGATCCGGAAGGCGCAGGCCAAAAATGTGCCCTTAAAGAAAATGGTTGGGAATAATAATTCTAGAGCCCCGTGGATGTCTAGGGACTTACAGGGGTGGATTAAGAAAAAAGGGATGCTTATGTCATATACCGACGGCTAAATACCATAGAATCTTTTGAGGAATATAGAAAGTTAAGACGTAAAATTAAAAAGGATACTAGGAATGCTGAGAGAGAGCATGAAAAATTCTTGGCTAGTAAAATTAAGGAAAACGCAAAGATGTTCTATAAATATATTAAAAAGAAGTGGGTAACTAAAGAAAGGATAGGGCCTAGTAGAGACCATGAGGGTAATCTTTGCGTGGAGATGGAATATGTTGGTAAGGTTCTTAATGAATACTTTGCATCTGTTTTCACAAAGGAAAGGGGCAATGCAGATACTGCTATCGAGGAGAAGTGTGATATTCTGGATGAAATAAACATAGTAAGAGAGGAAGTATTAAAGGGTTTAGCAACTTTGAAAGTAGATAAGTCCCCAGGCCTGGATGAAATGCATCCCAGGCTGTTGAGCGAAGTAAAAGAGGAAATAGCAGAGGCCTGGACCATCATTTTCCAGTCCTCGTTGGATTCAGGCATGGTACTGGAGGACTTCTAATGTATGACCCTTGTTTAAGAAGTGAGAAAGGGATAGGCTGAGTAATTACAGGCCTGTCAGCCTAACCTCAGTGGTGGGAAAATTATTGGAAAAAATCCTGAAAGACAGGATAAATCTACATTTGGAAAAGCAAGGATTAATTAGGGACAGTCAGCACAGATTTGTTAAGGGAAGATCGTGTTTGACTAATGTGATTGAATTTTTTGAGGAGGTAACCAAGAGGGTCGATGAGGGTAGTGCGTACGATGTAGTGCACATGGACTTTAGCAAAGCTTTTGATAAGGTCCCACATGGTAGACTGGTCATGAAGGTTAAAGCCCATAGGATCCAGGGCAAAGTGGCAAATTGGATCCAAAATTGGCTTAGAGGTAGGAAGCAAAGGGTAATGGTTGATGGTTGTTTTTGTGACTGGAAGGATGTTTCCAGTGGGGTTCCGCAGGGCTCAGTACTGGGTCCCTTGCTTTTTGTGGCATATATCAACGATTTAGTTTTGAATATAGGGAGTATGATTAAGAAGTTTGCAGATTACAATAAAATTGGCTTTGTGGTTGATAATGAAGAGGAAAGTCATGGGCTGCAGGAGGATATCAATCTACTGGTCAGGTGGGCAGAGCAGTGGCAAATGGAATTTAATTCAGAGAAGTGTGAGGTAATGCACTTTGGGAGGGCTAATAAGGAAAGGGTATACACATTAAACGGTAGGCCACTTAATAGTGTAGATGAACAAAGGGACCTTGGAGTGCTTGTCCACAGATCCCTGAAAGAATCAGGCCAGGTGGATAAGGTGGTTAAGGCGGCATACAGAATGCTTGCATTTATTGGCCGAGGCATAGAATATAAGAGCAGGGAGGTTATGCTTAAATTGTATAATACTCTGGTTAGGCCACAGCTGGAATATTGCGTGCAGTTCTGGTCGCCGTATTATAGGAAGGACATGATTGCACTAGAGAGAGTGCAGAGGAGATTTACTAGGATGCTGCCTGGAATGGAGAATCTTGATTATGAGAACCAATTGGACAGGCTGGGTTTGTTCCCATTGGAACAGAAGAGGTTGAGAGGAGACATTGAGGTATACAAAAGATTGAGGGGCCTGGATATAGTGGATAGTAAGGGTCTATTTCCATTGGTGGAGAGGTCAATTACGAGGGGGCATAGTTTTAAGGTGGTTGGTGAAAGGTTCAGCGGGGATTTGAGGGGAGGCTTCTTCACGCAGAAACATAGAAACATAGAAAATAGGTCATTCGGTCCTTCGAGCCTGCGCCACCATTCAATAAGATCATGCTGATCAGTCACCTCAGTACCCCTTTCCTGCTTTCTCTCCATACCCCTTGATCCCTTTAGCCTTAAGGGCCATATCTAACTCCCTCTTGAATATATCCAACGAACTGGCATCAACAACTTTCTGCGGTAGAGAATTCCACAGGTTAACGACTCTCTGAGTGAAGAAGTTTCTCCTCATCGCGGTCCTAAATGGCTTACCCCATATCCTTAGACTGTAACCCCTGGTTCTGGACTTCCCCAGTACCGGGAACATTCTTCCTGCCTCTAACCTGTTCAATCCCGTCAGAATTTTATATGTTTCTAAGAGATCCCCTCTCATCCTTCGAAACTCCAATGAATACAGGCCCAGTCGATCCAGTCTCTCATCATATGTCAGTCCTGCCATCCCGGGAATCAGTCTGGTGAACCTTCGCTGCACTCCCTCAATAGTAAGAACATCCTTCCTCAGATTAGGAGACCAAAACTGTACACAATATTCCAGGTAAGGCCTCACCAAGGCCCTGTACAACTGCAGTAAGACCTCCCTGCTCCTATACTCAAATCCCCTAGCTATGAAGGCCAACATGCCATTTGCCTTCTTCACCGCCTACTCTACCTGCATGCCAACTTTCAGTGACTCATGTAGCATGACACCCAGGTCTCGTTGCACCTCCCCTTTTCCTAATCTGCCGCCATTCAGATAATATCCTGCCTTCGTGTTTTTGCCCCCAAAGTGGATAACCTCACATTTATCCACATTATACTGCATCTGCCATGCATTTGCCCACTCACCTAACCTATCCAAGTCACTCTGCAGCCTCTTAGCGTCCCCCTCACAGCTCACACTGTCACCCAGCTTAGTGTCATCTGCAAACTTGGAGATATTACTCTCAATTCCTTCATCTAAATCAGTGATGTATATTGTAAATAGCTGGGGTCCCAGCACTGAACCCTGCGGCACCTCACTAGTCACTGCCTGCCATTCTGAAAAGGACCCGTTTATCCCGACTCTCTGCTTCCTGTCTGCCAACCAGTTCTCTATCCATGTCAGTACATTACCCTCAGTACCATGTGCTTTAATTTTGCACACCAATCTCTTGTGTGGAACCTTGTCAAAAGCCTTTTGAAAGTCCAAATACACCACATCCACTGGTTCTCCCTTGTCCACTCGACTAGTTACATCCTCAAAAAATTCCAGAAGATTTGTCAAGCATGATTTCCCTTTCATAAATCCATGCTGACTTGGACCGATCCTGTCACTGCTTTCCAAATGCGCTGCTATTTCATCTTTAATAATTGATTCCAACATTTTCCCCACTACTGATGTCAGGCTAACCGGTCTATAATTACCCATTTTCTCTCTCCTTCCTTTTTTAAAAAGTGGTGTTACATTCGCTACCCTCCAGTCCATAGGAACTGATCCAGAGTCGATAGACTGTTGGAAAATGATCACCAATGCATCCACTATTTCTCGGGCCATTTCCTTAAGTACTCTGGGATGCAGACTATCAGGCCCTGGGGATTTATCGGCCTGCGATCCCATTTCGGCCCATCGTTTCCGCGCCGACCGCCAAAGAGGCGCACGGCCCTCGGTCAGCAGCCCTGAAGGTTACATATAAACCCATGAACAATGAACAATGGTGGAAAAGGAAAGAGCACCCAGCCCAACCAGTCCGTCCCACACAACTGCGACACCCCGTATACTGAAACATTCTGCACTCCACCCCAACCGGAACCATGTGATCTCCTGGGAGAGGCAAAAACAAGATAAAAACCCAAGCCAATTTAGGGAGAAAAAATCTGGAAAATTTCCTCTCCGACCCATCCAGGTGATCGAAACTAATCCAGGAGATCACCCTTACTGCAGTTGTGCAGGGCCTTGGTGAGGCCTCACCTGGAATATTATGTTCAGTTTTGGTCTCCTAATGTGAGGGTTGTGGGGATCTGGAACTCGCTGCCTGGAAGAGTGATGGATGCAGAAACCCTCACCACTTTTAAGGGGTGCTTGGATAGGCACTTAAAGAGCTGTAACTTGCAGGATCATGGCCCCAAGTTTCCACATGATTTGCTCCTGATTTTTAGGAGCAACTGGTGGAGAACGGAGTATCTTAGAAATCGCAATTCTCCACATTTAAGTTTTCTGCAGTTCCAGTCATGTAGAACAGTTTCACTTTTGAACAGAATTGTTTTTTCAAAAGGGGGCGTGTCCGGCCACTGACGCCTGATTTGAAAGTTTCCACAGTGAAAACGTACTCCAAACGAACTAAGAATGGAGCAAGTGAAGATTTTTGTAGGCCTGAAAAAACCTTGTCTACACATTAAAAAATCAGGCACAGGTTACAAATTAGGCGTCGGGAACGAGGTGGGGGGGGGAAGGGAAGTCATTAAATTCTACAATAAATCCTTAGTTATACTTATACAAATATTATACAAATAATTTCAACCTGAATAAAAATTTATAAGCAAAGAAAAGATTAAATAAACCATGTTCCTACCTGTGTGAAAGTGCTTCAGGCAGGTCTTTCAGGCAGGGAGAAGGCTGCAGGAAGCCTCACAAGTTGAGACAGCCGTTCCCGACGGCAGTGGGGGGGGGGGAGGCAGTGAGGGCCCGACCGATGGCAGCGGGGGGGGGGGGGAGGCAGTGAGGGCCCGACCGATGGCAGCGGGGGGGGGGGGGGGGGAGGCAGGGAGAAGGCTGCAGGAAGCCTCACAAGTTGAGGCAGCCGTTCCCGACGGCAGTGGGGGGGGGGGAGGCAGTGAGGGCCCGACCGATGGCAGCGGGGGGGGGGGGGGGGGGAGGCAGGGAGAAGGCTGCAGGAAGCCTCAGAAGTTGAGGCAACCATTCCCGACGGCAGAGAGGGGGGGGGGGTGAGGCCCCCCTGCCGTTGGTCGGGCCCGTCGGGAAACGGCTGCCTCAACTTCTGAGGCTTCCTGCAGCCTTCTCCCTGCTGCAAGAAGCCTCAGTGCTGATCATGGAAGGGCAATGTGGTTTTATTAAAAAATGTTAAAAATTGAACAGCTACAAAGAACTACAAAAATGGCCGAGTACCAATGTTTCCTTCACACTGCGCGTGCGCGAACGCTCCAGTTGCCGGCACGATAAAAACTCATTTAAATGGTACCCGCCCCCTCCTACTTATAAAATCGGTGCGAGTGGTAGGCTCCGCCCCCTGGGCGCCGCGCCAAGCTGACATCGAGCTGCAAAGCGCTCGAGAATAGCGCGTTTTTTTTCAGGCGCCGTTTTCGGTGCGAAAAACGGGCGCCCAGCTCAGAGGGGCACCTGTTTTGCCGCGTGTGGAAACTTGGGGCCCATGGACCTAGAGCTGGTAAGTGGGATTAGACTGGATAACCTCTTGTTGGCTGGCACAGATACGATGATAAGTACTTCAGGGAATTGAGTATGGCCAGGGTGATCTCCTGGATTAGTTTCGATCGCCTGGATGGGTCGGAGAGGAAATGTCCCAGATTTCTTCTCCCTAAATTGGCCTGGGTTTTTATCTGGTTTTTGCCTCTCCCAGGAGATCCCATGGCTCCGGTTGGGGTGGAGTGTAGAATGTTTCAGTATAAGGGGTGTCGCAGTTGTGTGAGGCGGACTGGTTGGGCCGGGTGCTCTTTACCTTTCCATCATTGTTCATGGGTTTATACGTAACCTTCAGGGCTGCTGACTGAGGGCCGTGCGGCTCTTTGTTGGTTGGCGCGGACACGATGGGCCGAAATGGCTTCCTTCTGCGATGTAAATTTCTACATTTCTATCCTCCCCCCAAACTGTGACATGCTCCTCCCACCACCCCAACGTGAGGCTCATCCCCAATCTGCTTAATATCCCCAAAGAGCCGGCACAGGCTCGAAGGGCTGAACGGCCAGCTTCTGTGCTGTCTCATTCAATGAAAGCGGCTCCTGTTCACAGACATTAACAGGCCCAGTGTGTGTGTGTGTGTGTGTGTGTGTGTGTGTGTGTGCCTTTGGACCCTGTGTGAGTGTGTGTGTGCGAGAGTGTGTGTTTGTGCCTCAGGACCCTGTTTGAGTGTGTGTGTGCGTGTGTGTGTGTGCGCGTGCGTGAGAGTGTGTGTGTGTGTGTATGCGCCTCAGGACCCTGTGTGTGTGCGAGAGTGTGTGTGTGTGTGTGTGTGTGCGTGTGAGTGAGTGAGTGAGTGAGTGTGCGTGTATGTGTGTGCCTCAGGACCCTGTGTGAGTGTGTCTGAGCCTCAGGACCCTGTGTGAGTGTGTGTGTGTGTGTGTGTGTGTGTGTGTGTGCGCGAGAGTGTGTCTGAGCCTCAGGACCCTGTGTGAGTGTGTGTGTGTGTGTGTGTGTGAAAGTGTGTGTGTGTGTGTGTGTGAGAGTGTATGTGAGAGTGTGTGTGTGTGTGTGCCTCAGGACCCTGTGTGTGTGTGAGTGAATGAGTGAGTGTGTGTGTGTGTGTGAGTGCCTCAGGACCCAGTGTGTGTGCGTGTGCGTGTGCGTGTGTGTGTTGCAGGCCGTGATCCTTACCAACGGATTCATTACAGACACAATCTACGTCCGGACCGGGGTCAAACAGGGCTGCGTCATCGCTCCAACCCTCTTCTCAATCTTCCTCGCCGCCATGCTCCACCTCACAGTCAACAAGCTCCCCACTGGAGTGGAACTAAACTACAGAACCAGTGGGAAGCTGCTTAACCTCCGCCGCCTCCAGGCCAGGTCCAAGATCACCCCAACATAGAAACATAGAAAATAGATGCAGGAGTAGGCCATTCAGCCCTTCGAGCCTGCACCGCCATTCAATGAGTTCATGGATGAACATGCAACTTCAGTACCCCATTCCTGCTTTCTCGCCATACCCCTTGATCCCCCTAGTAGTAAGGACTTCATCTAACTCCTTTTTGAATATATTTAGTGAATTGGCCTCAACAACTTTCTGTGGTAGAGAATTCCACAGGTTCACCACTCTCTGGGTGAAGAAGTTTCTCCTCATCTCGGTCCTAAATGGCTTACCCCTTATCCTCAGACTGTGTCCCCTGGTTCTGGACTTCCCCAACATTGGGAACATTCTTCCTGCATCTAACCTGTCTAAACCCATCAGAATTTTAAACGTTTCTATGAGATCCCCTCTCATTCTTCTGAACTCCAGTGAATACAAGCCCAGTTGATCCAGTCTTTCTTGATATGTCAGTCCTGCCATCCCGGGAATCAGTCTGGTGAACCTTCGCTGCACTCCTTCAATAGCAAGAATGTCCTTCCTCAGGTTAGGAGACCAAAACTATACACAATACTCCAGGTGTGGCCTCACCAAGGCCCTGTACAACTGTAGCAACACCTCCCTGCCCCTGTACTCAAATCCCCTCGCTATGAAGGCCAACATGCCATTTGCTTTCTTAACCGCCTGCTGTACCTGCATGCCAACCTTCAATGACTGATGTATCGTGACACCCAGGTCTCGTTGCACCTCCCCTTTTCCTAATCTGTCACCATTCAGATAATAGTCTGTCTCTCTGTTTTTACCACCTAAGTGGATAACCTCACATTTATCCACATTATACTTCATCTGCCATGCATTTGCCCACTCACCTAACCTATCCAAGTCACTCTGTAGCCTCATAGCATCCTCCTCGCAGCTCACACTGCCACCCAACTTAGTGTCATCCGTAAATTTGGAGATACTACTTTTAATCCCCTCGTCTAAATCATTAATGTACAATGTAAACAGCTGGGGCCTCAGCACAGAACCTTGCGGTACCCCACTAGTCACTGCCTGCCATTCTGAAAAGTACCCATTTACTCCTACTCTTTGCTTCCTGTCTGACAACCAGTTCTCAATCCATGTCAGCACACTACCCCCAATTTCATGTGCTTTAACTTTGCACATTAATCTCTTGTGTGGGACCTTGTCGAAAGCCTTCTGAAAGTCCAAATATACCACATCAACTGGTTCTCCCTTGTCCACTCTACTGGAAACATCCTCAAAAAATTCCAGAAGATTTGTCAAGCATGATTTCCCTTTCACAAGTCCATGCTGACTTGGACCTATCATGTCACCTCTTTCCAAATGCACTGCTATGACATCCTTAATAATTGATTCCATCATTTTACCCACTACTGATGTCAGGCTGACCAGTCTATAATTCCCTGTTTTCTCTCTCCCTCCTTTTTTAAAAAGTGGGGTTACATTGGCTACCCTCCACTCCATAGGAACTGATCCAGAGTCTATGGAATGTTGGAAAATGACTGTCAATGCATCCGCTATTTCCAAGGCCATCTCCTTAAGTACTCTGGGATGCAGTCCATCAGACCCTGGGGATTTATCGGCCTTCAATCCCATCAATTTCTCCAACACAATTTCCCGACTAATAAGGATTTCCCTCAGTTCCTCCTCCTTACTAGACCCTCTGACTCCTTTTATATCCGGAAGGTTGTTTGTGTCCTCCTTAGTGAATACCGAACCAAAGTACTTGTTCAATTGGTCTGCTATTTCTTTGTTCCCCGTTATGACTTCTCCTGATTCTGACTGCAGAGGACCTACGTTTGTCTTTACTAACCTTTTTCTCTTTACATGTCTATAGAAACTTACATATCTATAGAACCTCTGTCATTGAGCTGCAGTACGCGGATGACGCCTGCGTCTGCGCACATTCTGAGGCTGAACTCCAGGGTATAGTCAATGTATTCACCGAAGCATATGAAAGCATGGGCCTTATGCTTAACATCCGTAAGACAAAGGTCCTCCACCAGCCTGTCCCCGCCGCACAACACTGCCCTCCAATCATCAAGATTCACAGCGTGGCCCTCGACAATGTGGACCATTTCCCATACCTCGGGAGCCTCTTATCAGCAAAGGCAGACATTGATGCAGAGATTCAACATCGCCTCCAGTGCGCCAGTGCAGCCTTCGGCCTTCTGAGGAAAAGAGTGTTTGAAGACCAGGCCCTCAAATCTACCACCAAGCTCATGGTCGTATGTGTGTGTGTGCGTGCGCGTGTGTGTGTGAGTGCGTGCCCCAGGACCTTTGTGTGTGCCTCAGGACCCTGTGTGTGTGTGTGTGTGTGTGTGTGTGTGTGTGTGTATGTGTGCCTCAGGACACTGTGTGTGTGTGTACCTCAGGACCCTGAATGTGTGTGCCTCAGGACCTGTGTGTGTACCTCAGGACCCTGAGTGTGTGCCTCAGGACCTGTGTGTGTACCTCAGGAACCTGAGTGTGTGTGCCTCAGGACCTGTGTGTGTACCTCAGGACCCTGAGTGTGTATGCCTCAGGACCCTGTGTGTGTGCCTCAGGATCCTGTGTGTGTGTGCCTCAGGACCCTGTGTGTATGCCTCAGGACCCTATGTGTGGGATTATGGTTCCTCCCTCACTGCTCGAGCAGGTCGGGTAATCCGCTCTCACTCTCACTCTCTGATCCGACACTGCCACCTGCTGGTAACTTCCTCTGGCGAACTCGATCAGGCAGGTTAACTAATCACTAGTTATCATCTCTACGCAAGGATCAAAACCCACCTAAATCACAGCAATCCCAGGCGCTTTAAGAACTCCACAACACTTGGTTATGTTATCATTATATGCAATTAATTTAACAACCAACATTGTACTGCAAACATTTTTAAAACAACATAGTACTGACAGGGAACAGCAAAACCACAGACATTCCTCACATGTTTTGGGCAGAAAACAGATCATTAAACAGAGTTAAACTAAGAGCATTATACTGGGGTGGGGTGTAACAGAGAACGTTATTGTAGAATCATAGAATAGAACAGCACAGTAGGAGGCCATTCGGCCCATCGAGTCTGCGCTAGCTCTCAGAGCAATCCAATTAGTCCCACTTCCCCGTTCTTTCCCCACAGTCCTGCAATTTTTTTCTCCTACAAGAACTTATCCCATTCCTTTTTGAAGATTACTCTATGTGCATGAAACACAAAAAGTTAGTAAGCAGCTACAGCAAGTAATCAGGAAGGCAAATGGAATGTTGGCCTTTATTGCAAGGGGGATAGAGTATAAAAGCAGAGAAGTCCTGCTACAACTGTACAGGGTATTGGTGAACATAAGAACATAAGAATTAGGAACAGGAGTAGGCCATCTAACCTCTCGAGCCTGCTCCGCCATTCAACAAGATCATGGCTGATCTGGCCTGGGGGACCTGGGGGTACTTGTTCACACTGAGTTCACATATAAGGTTATGAGGTAGATGCAGCGAGGATGTTTTCCCTCGTGGGGGAGTTTAGAACTAGGGGGCATAGTTTCAGAATAAGGGATCGCCCACTTAAAACTGAGATGAGGAGAAAGTTCTTCTCTCAGAGGTTTGTAAATCTATGGAATTCGCTGCCTCAGAGAGCTGTGGAAGCTGGGACATTGAATAAATTTAAGACAAAAATAGACAGTTTCTTAAACAATAAGGGAATAAGGGGTTATGGGGAGCAGGCGGGGAAATGGAGCTGAGTCCATGATCGGATTAACCATGATTGTATTTGTTGTGTATCTGTATGCATGCACTCC
Source organism: Pristiophorus japonicus (assembly GCF_044704955.1). Lineage (NCBI taxonomy): Eukaryota > Metazoa > Chordata > Chondrichthyes > Pristiophoridae > Pristiophorus > Pristiophorus japonicus. Next base: position 7,165,490 of record NC_091979.1, read on the forward strand.
ACCAGGAAGTGCATCCCCTGAAGTCCCAAGGGATCCCAGCATCCCTTGGGAGCACTGTATATAAGCCGGCCCCTAAGGCCTGTTCCTCACTCTGGAGTGTCTTAATAAAGACTGAGGTCACTTTACCTTAACCTCCCTGTGTGAAGTCTCATCTGTGTTAGGAACACAATAACTGGCGACGAGTATACGAATCCAACGCAAAGATGCAGCAAACTGTGGGCATCCTGGAGAAGTTCTCGGAGGGTGAGGACTGGGAAGCCTATGTCGAACGGCTAGACCAACGAGCTGGACGGAGAAGGAAGCGCTGCAAAAAGGAGAGCGGTCCTCCTCACGGTCTGCGGGGCACCGGGTACCTACAGCCTCATGAAGAATCTTCTGGCTCCGGTGAAACCCACAGATAAGTCGTATGAGGAGCTGTGTACACTGGTTCGGGAGCAACTTAACCCGAGGGAGAGCGTGCTGATGGCGAAGTATCGGTTCTCCAAGTGCCAGCGATCTGAAGGTCAGGAAGTGGCGAGCTACGTTGCCGAGCTAAGGTGACTTGCAGGACAATGTGAGTTTGATGGCTCCCTGGAGCACTTGCTCAGAGACTTTTTTGTACTGGGCATTGGCCACGAGACCATCCTACGAAAACTTTTGACTGTAGAGACACCGACCCTCAGTAAGGCCATTGCGATAGCACAGGCATTTATGTCCACCAGTGATAACATCAAACAAATCTCTCAGCACACAAATGCTAGCAATGTTCGTAAATTAACTGGAACTGTTTGCGGGCGGAAATGTACAGGGCAGAAACCACGAGTCTGCAACTGCCAGCAGGCCTCAGCTGACCCAGATGACTCAGAGTCCACAACAAAGGATGAATGCAAGGCAATTCACACCTTGTTAGTGTTGTGGAGGCTTCCATTCAGCCTATTCATGCCGCTTCAAAGGGTATGTTTGCAAGAGCTGTGGAACAATGGAGCACCTCCAACGAGCTTGCAGACGAGCTGCAAGCTCTGCAAAACCTGCTAACCACCACGTGGCAGAGGAAGATCGGTCCATGGTGGATCAAAGCAATTTTGAGCCTCAGAGAGAGGAGGCAGATGCTGAAGTACATGGGGTGCACACATTTTCGACGAAATGTCCACCTATAATACTAAATGTAAAATTGAATGGCTTCCTGTAGCCATGGAACTGGACACTGGCGCTAGCCAATCCATCATGAGTAAAAAGATGTTTGAGAGACTGTGGTGCAACAAGGCACTCAGACCAGCCCTGAGCCCCATCCACACGAAACTGAGAATGTACACCAAAGAGCGAATCACTGTCCTAGGCAGCGCCATGGTCAAGGTCACCTACGAGGGCACAGTGCATGAACTGGCACTCTGGATTGTCCCAGGCGCTGACCCCACACTGCTTGGAAGGAGCTGGCTGGGCAAAATCCGCTGGAACTGGGATGATATCCGAGCGCTATCACATGTCGACGAGGCCTCATGTACCCAGCTTATTAACAAATTTCCTTCCCTTTTTGAGCCAGGCATTGGAAACTTTTCCGGGGCGAAGATGCGGATCCACTTGGTCCCAGAGGCACGACCCATTCACCACAAGGCGCGAGCGGTACATCACGTGATGAGGGAGAGAGTGGAAATCGAGCTGGACAGGCTGCAACGCGAGGGCAACATCTCCCCAGTGGAATTCATTGAGTGTGCCAGCCCGATTGTTCCAGTACTCAAAAGTGATGGCACGGTCAGGATTTGCGGCGATTATAAAGTAACTATTGATCGTTTCTCGCTACAGGACCAATACCCGCTACCTAAGGCAGACGACCTATTTGCGACGCTGGCAGGAGGCAAGACGTTCAACAAGCTCGACATGACTTCGGCCTACATGACGCAGGAGCTGGAGGAGTCTTTGAAGGGCCTCACCTGCATCAACACGCACAAGGGACTGTTCAGCTACAACAGTTGCCTGTTTGGAATTCAGTCGGCTGCAGCGATCTTCCAGAGCAACATGGAGAGGCTACTCAAGTCAGTACCACGCACGGTGGTCTTTCACGACGACATATTGGTCATGGGTCGGGACACCAGCAAGCACTTACAAAACCTGGAGGAGGTTCTCCAGCGACTGGATCGCGTAGGGCTGCGGCTGAAGAGGTCGAAATGCATCTTCATGGCAACAGAAGTGGAGTTTTTGGGGAGAAAGATCGCGGCGGACAGCATTCGGCCCACAGACGCCAAGACAGAGGCTATCAGGAGCGCACCCAGGCCACAGAATGTCACAGAGCTGCGGTCGTTCCTGGGGCGCCTCAACTATTTTGGTAACTTCCTACCGGGGTTAAGCACCCTTTTAGAGCCCCTACATGTGTTATTGTGCGAAGGTGAGAACTGGGTATGGGGAAAAAAACAAGTAATTGCTTTTGAGAAAGCCAGAAACATTTTATGCTCCAACAAGTTGCTTGTATTGTATAACCCGTGTAAATGACTTGTGCTAGCATGTGATGCGTCGTCGTACGGAGTCGGGTGTGTATTACAACAAGCTAATGTTGCGGGGAAGTTGCAACCTGTTGCCTATGCTTCCAGGAGCTTGTCTAAGGCCGAGAGGGCATTCAGCATGATTGAGAAAGAGGCATTAGCGTGTGTGTTTGGGGTAAAGAAAATGCATCAGTACCTGTTTGGCCTCAAATTTGAGCTGGAAACCGATCACAAGCCCCTCATATCGCTGAAAACTAGGGGATAAATACTAATGCCTCAGCCTGCATACAAAGGTGGGCACTCGCGCTATCAGCGTATAACTATATCATCCGCCACAGGCTAGGCACCGAGAACTGTGCGGATGCTCTCAGTCGGCTACCATTGCCCACCACGGGGGTGGAAATGGCGCAGCCTGCAAACTTGTTGATGGTGGCGCAGCCCGCAGACGTGTTGATGGTCATGGAAGCGTTTGAAAATGATAAATCACCTGTCACAGCCCGCTAGATTAAGACTTGGACCAGCCAAGATCCTCTGCTGTCCCGAGTAAAAAACTGTGTACTGCATGGGAGCTGGGCCAGCATCCCCGTTGAAATGCAAGAGCTAATCAAGCCGTTCCAGCGGCGAAAGGACGAGCTGTCCATTCAGGCAGACTGCCTGTTGTGGGGTAACTGCGTAGTGCTACCAAAAAGGGCAGGGAGACGTTCATCTCGGATCTCCACAGCACACACCCGGGTATAGTAATGATGAAAGCGATAGCCAGATCCCACGTGTGGTGGCCCGGTATCAACTCTGACTTAGAGTCCTGTGTACAGCAATGCAGGGTGTGTGCTCAGTTGAGCAACGCGCCCAGAGAGGCACCACTAAGTTTGTGGTCCTGGCCCTCCAGACCATGGTCGAGGATCCATGTCGACTATGCGGGCCCGTTTCTCGGTAAAATGTTCCTGGTGATGTTGGATGCTTTTTCAAAATGGATTGAATGTGAAATAACGTCGGGAAGCACCGCCACCGCCACCATTGAAAGCCTGAGGGCCATGTTTGAACATAAGAATTAGGAACAGGAGTAGGCCATCTAGCCCCTCGAGCCTGCTCCGCCATTCAATAAGATCATGGCTGATCTGGCCGTGGACTCAGCTCCACTTACCCACCCTCTCCCCGTAACCCTTAATTTCCTTATTGGTTAAAAATCTATCTATCTGTAATTTGAATACATTCAATGAGCTAGCCTCAACTGCTTCCTTGGGCAGAGAATTCCACAGATTCACAACCCTCTGGGAGAAGAAATTCCTTCTCAACTCGGTTTTAATTTGGCTCCTCCGTATTTTGAGGCTGTGCCCCCTAGTTCTAGTCTCCCCTACCAGTGGAAACAACCTCTCTGCCTCTATCTTGTCTACCCTTTCATGATTTTAAATGTTTCTATCAGATCACCCCTCATCCTTCTGAACTCCAACGAGTAAAGACCCAGTCTACTCAATCTACCATCATAAGGTAACCCCCTCATCTCCGGAATCAACCTAGTGAATCGTCTCTGTACCCCCTCCAAAGCCAGTATATCCTTCCTTAAGTAAGGTGACCAAAACTGCACGCAGTACTCCAGGTGCGGCCTTACCAATACCCTATACAGTTGCAGCAGGACCTCCCTGCTTTTGTACTCCATCCCTCTCGCAATGAAGGTCACCCACGGCCTGCCTGACATACTGGTCAGTGACAACAGGCCATGTTTCACCAGTGCCGAATTTAAAGAATTCATGACCCGCAATGGGATCAAACATGTCACCTCAGCCCCGTTTAAACCAGTCTCCAATGGGCAGGCAGAGCGGGCAGTACAAACAATCAAACAGAAGCTTAAACGAGTCACAGAAGGCTCACTCCAAACCCGCCTGTCCCGAGTACTGCTCAGCTAACGCACGAGACTCCACTCACTCACAGGGGTGCCCTCGGCTGAGCTACTCATGAAAAGGACACCTAAAACCAGACTCTCGCTGGTTCACCCCAACCTGCATGATCAGGTAGAGAGCAAGCGGCAGTAACAAAATGTAAACGATGGTCGCGCCACTGTGTCACGGGAAATTGATCTAAATGACCCTGTGTATGTGCCAAACTATGGACATGGTCCCAAGTGGATCGCGGGCACGGTGATAGCTAAAGAAGGGAGTAGGGTGTTTGTAGTCAAACTAGACAATGGACAAATTTTCAGAAAGCACCTGGACCAAACGAGGCTGCGGTTCACAGACTGCCCTGAACAACCCACAGCACACACCACCTTTTTCGAGCCCACAACACACACCCAAAGGATCAACGACACCACCCCGGACCAGGAAATCGAACCCATCACGCCCAACAGCCCAGCAAGGCCAGGCTCACCCAGCAGCCCGGCAGGGCCAACAACACGCCAGCCCAGCGAGGGCACAGCCAGAACAGACATTTGTACCGAGGCGGTCCACCAGGGAAAGAAAGGCTCCCGACCGCCTCACCTTGTAAATAGTTTTCACTTTGACTTTGTGGGGGCGGGGGGAGTGATGTTGTGTATTTATAAAGCATGCACTCCCATGTTCCGCCACCAGGGAGCTCATCTCCTGAAGTCCCAAGGGATCCCAGCATCCCTTGGGAGCACCGTATATATATATACAGTATTGAATGGCGGAGCAGGCTCGAGGGGCCGTATGACCTACTCCTGCTCCTATTTCTTATGTTCTTATACCTCCCTCAGTCTGGAAGCCACTGCTTTCTGCTTTCTCTCCCTCGGACAGTTTTGTATCTACGCTGCCACTGTACTTTTAATCCCATGGGCTTTTATTTTGCTAATAAGTCTATCATGTGAAAAGACTTGCATTTATATAGCGCCTTTCCTGACCATCGGACGTCTCAAAGCGCTTTACAGTACTTTTGGAGTGTAGTCACCCTTGTAATGTGGGAAACGCGGCAGCCAATTTGTGCACAGCAAGCTCCCACAAACAACAATGTGATAATTGTTATATATGTGTAGCCACGAGAGGGCTCATCCCTGGAGTCCCAAGGGATCCCACAATCCCTTGAGAACACCTGTACTTAAGGAGGCCTCACAGGCTGGAGAGGCACTATGGAGACCTGCAATAAAAGGCTACGGTCACACTTTACTTTGAGCTCACAGTATCTAGTCAGACTCTTTATTCATACACAACAACTGGCGACGAGATAAAGATGACGAACCCAACGGTGCAGGGAACAGTGGGCATCCTGGAGAGATTTTCGGAGGGAGATGATTGGGAAACCTTTGTGGAGCGACTGACAAATACTTCGTGGCCAACAAGCTGGAAGGAGAAGCGAACACTGCCAAACATAGAGCGATCCTCCTCACCGTCTGCAGAGCACCAACGTATGGCCTCATGAAAAATCTGCTTGCTCCAGCGAAAACCACAGAGAAATCATACAATGATTTGTGCACACTGGTCTGGGAGCATCTGAACCCGAAGGAAAGCGTTCTGATGGCAAGGTACCGGTTCTACACCTACAAAAGGTCTGAAGACCAGGAAGTGGCGAGTTATGTCACCGAGTTGAGACGCCTTGCAAGACATTACGAATTTGAAGGACATTTGGAGCACATGCTCAGGGACTTCTTCGTACTTGGCATTGGCCATCAAGTGATACTTCGCAAACTTTTGACTGTCGAGACCCCAACCTTGATAGCCCAGGCGTTCAATGCCACCAGTGACAATACTAAGCAAATCTCTCAGCACACAAGTGCTGCTACAAGTACTGTGAACAAAGTGATGTTGTTTTCAAATCGCAACGTACAGGGCAGGCCCCGTATGCCTGCTGATGCACGTACGCAGATGTCTCAGAGTCCACCATCAAGGGTGATGAATGCAAGGCCATTAACATCTTGTTGGCGCTGCGGGGGTGATCATCGTTTCCATTCATGCCGCTTCAAAGGATACGTTTGCAAGGGTTGTGGAACAATGGGACACCTCCAACATATGTGCAGGCGAGCTGCAAACCCTATTAATCCTGCAAACCACCATGTTGCAGAGGAGGACAGATCCATGGCGGATCACGATGAACCAGAGCCTCAGACCGAGGAGGCAGAGGTATATGGGGTGCACACATTTACCACAAATAATGTTGAAAGTTGAATTAAATGGACTCCCGGTGTCAATGGAGCTGGACACGGGTGCGAACCAGTCTATTATGAGCAAAAAGACTTTCGATAAATTGTGGTGCAGCAAGGCCTCAAGGCCAGTCTTGACTCCCATTCGCACTAAACTGAGAGCTTACACAAAGGAACTGATACCCGTAATCGGCAGTGCTACTGTAAAGGTCTCCTACGATGGAGTGGTGCACAAGCTACCACTCTGGGTGGTAACGAGCAATGGTCCCACGCTGCTCGGCAGGAGCTGGCTGGGAAAGATACGTTGGAACTGGGACGACGTCCGAGCGCTCTCGTCTTTTGGCGACACTTCGTGTGCCCAGGTTTTAAACAAGTTCCCCTCGCTGTTCGAACCAGGCATCGGGAAGTTCCAAGGAACAAAAGTGCAGATCCATTTGATTCCGGGGGCGCGACCCATCCATCACAAGGCGAGAGCGGTACCTTACATGATGAGAGAGAGGGTGGAGTTCGAGCTGGACAAGCTGCAACGAGAGGGCATCATTTCGCCGATCGAATTCAACGAGTGGGCAAGTTCGATTGTCCCAGTCCTCAAGGGAGATGGCACCGTCAGAATCTGTGGTGATTACAAAGTAACTATCAATCGTTTCTCCCTGAAGGATCAATACCCACTACTAAAGGCAGACAACCTTTTTGCGACGCTGGCGGGAGGAAAGACGTTCACGAAGCTGGACTTGACCTCGGCCTACCATGACACAGGAGCTGGAGGAATCATCGAAGGGCCTCACTGCATCAACATGCACAAAGATCTCTTCATTTACAACAGATGCCCGTTTGGGATTCAATTAGTCGCGGTGATATTCCAGAAAAACATGGAAAGCTTACTAAAGTCGGTCCAGCGTACGGTGGTCTTCCAGGACGACATCTTGGTTATAGGTCGGGACACAGTCAAGCATCTGCAGAACCTGGAGGAGGTTCTTAGTCGACTCAACCGCGTGGGGCTCAGGTTAAAACGCTCGAAGTGCGTTTTCCTGGCGCCTGAAGTGGAGTTCCTGGGGAGAAGAATCGCGGCGGACGGCATCAGGCTCACCGATTCGAAGACGGAGGCAATCGAGAACGCACCGAGGCCACAGAACATGATGGAGCTGCGGTCGTTTCTAGGACTCCTGAACTACTTTGGTAACTTCTTACCAGGTCTCGGCACACTGTTAGAACCACTGCACGCCTTACTGCGTAAAGGAGATGAATGGGTATGGGGTAAAAGCCAAGAAAATGCCTTGTAAAAGCTAGAAAATTGTTATGCTCAAACAAATTGCTTGTGTTGTATGATCCATGTAAGCGTTTGGTACAAGCATGTGATGCGTCGTCGTACAGGGTCGGGTGTGAATTGCAACAAGCTAATGAATCTGGGAAATTGCAACCAGTTGCTTATGCATCCAGAAGTCTGTCTAAGGCTGAGAGAGCCTACAGCATGATTGAAAAAGAAGCGTTAGCGTGTGTTTATGGGGTAAAGAAAATGCATCAATATCTGTTTGGGCTCAAATTTGAATTGGAAACCGACCATAAGCCACTGATATCCCTCTTTTCTGAAAGTAAGGGGATAAATACGAATGCATCGGCTCGCATCCAGAGATGGGCGCTCACGTTGTCCACATACAATTGCGCCATCCCCCACAGTCTAGGCACAGAATACTGTGCCGATGCTCTCAGTAGGATGCCATTGCCCACCGCGGGGGTGGAAACGGCACATGGCAATGGAAGCAGTCGAGAGTCAGCAATCATCCATCACAGCCCGACAGATTAGAACCTGGATGAGCCCTGGACCCCTTACTGTCCCGAGTAAAAAATTGTGTGCTTCATGGGAGCTGGTCCAGTGAGCCATTAGAAATGCAGAAAGACATAAAGCCGTACCCGCGGCGCAAAGATGAAATGTCTATACAGGCAGACTGCCTTCTGTGAGGTAATCGGGTAGTGGTCCCCAAGAAGGGCAGGGACACTTTCATCAGTGATCCCCACACACTCAGGCATCGTAATGATGAAAGCGTAGCCAGATCCCACGTGCGGTGGCCTGGTATCGATGCGGACTTCGAGTCCTGCATGCACAAATGTAACACATGCTCGCAGTTAAGCAATGCACCCAGGGAGGCACCACTAAGTTTATGGTCTTGGCCCTCCAAACCATGCTCCAGGGTCCATGTCAACTATGCAGGCCCATTTTTGGGTAAAATGTTCCTAGTGGTTGTAGATGCGTACTTTAAATGGATTGAATGTGAGATAATGTCGGCAAGCACGTCCGCTGCCACCACTGAAAGCCTGCGGGCCTTGTTTGCCACGCACGGCCTGCCTGATGTCCTTGTGAGCGACAACGGGCCATGTTTTACCAGTGCCGAGTTCAAAGAGTTCATGACCCGTAATGGGATCAAACATGTCACATCTGCCCAGTTCAAACCAGCATCCAATGGTCAGGCAGAGAGAGCAGTGCAAACCATCAAGCAGAGCTTGAACTAAAGGTAACTAAAGGCTCACTGCATACTCGTCTATCCCGAGTCCTGCTTAGCTACCGCACGAGACCCCACTCACTCACTGGGGTTCCACCTGCTGAGCTGCTCATGAAAAGAGCACTTAAGACAAGGCTCTCATTAGTCCACCCTGATCTACATGAACAGGTAGAGAGCAAGCGGCTTCAACAAAGTACATATCATGATAGCGCAAATGTGTCACGTGAAATTGAAATCAATGATCCTGTATTTGTGTTGAACTATGGACATGGTCCCAAGTGGCTTCCCGGCACTGTTGTGGCCAAAGAGGGGAGTAGGGTGTTTCGGGTCAAAGTTTCAAATGGACTCATTCACCGGAAACACTTGGACCAAATTAAACTCAGATTCACGGACTATCCTGAGCAACCCACCTTGGACCCTACCTTCTTTGATCCCCCAACATACACACCAGTGGCAACCGACACCGCGGTTGGCCACGAAGCAGAACCCATCATCCACAGCAGCCTAGCAGGACTCACCACACCAGGCAGCCCAGCAAGGTCAGCTTCACAGCAGCCCAGCGAGGGCCCATCAAACGATTCACCAAAACCAGCACTTGCACCGAGACGATCAACCAGGAAAAGAAAGGCCTCAGATTGACTCACATTGCAAATAGTTGCACTGTTGACTTTGGCAGGGGGGGGGGGGGGAGGGGGGAGTGTTGTTACATATGTAAACCTGTAAATACCTTGTGTAGCCACTAGAGGGCTCATCCCCTGGAGTCCCAAGGGATTCCATAATCCCTTGGGAGCACCTGTACTTAAGGAGGCCTCACAGGTTGGAGAGTCACTCTGGAGACCTGCAATAAAAGGCTAAGGTCACACTTTACTTTGAGCTCACAGTATCTAGTCAGACTCTTTATTCATACACAACAATAATGACCGGATAATGCATTTTTGATGTGTTGATTGAGGGATAAATATTGACCAGGTCCCCTGCTTTTCTTTAAAATGTGATCTTTTATGACACATTTATGTGCTTAAGTCCCTGGAGTGGGACTTGAACTCACAACCTTCTGACTCAGAGGCATGCCACAGCTGATACTTTATCATATGTTTTGCAAGTCCATATAAACAACATCCACCACACAACCCTCATCAAACTCTCCGTCACCTCATCAAACAACTGAGAGCCTTATACTGAGGGTGAGTGTGGTGAGAGGTAGGTCAGGGTGTGAGGGGGGCAGAGGGGGGAGAAGAGGGTGAGGGGGAGAGGGGGGGAATGAGGTGGGAGAGAGGTGGATGAGAGGGTGAGGAGGGAGAGAGGTAGATGAGAGGGTGAGGAGGGGGAGAGGGGATGGAAGAGGGGTTGAGGGGGATGAGGGGGAAAGGGGAATGAGGGGGATGAGGGGGAGAGAGGAATGAGGGGAGGGGGGATGAGGGAGGGAAGAGGGGATGAGGGGGACAGGGGATGAGGGGGAGAGGGGGATGAGGGGGAGAGAGGAATGAGGGGAGGGGGGATGAGGGAGGGAAGAGGGGATGAGGGGGACAGGGGATGAGGGGGTCAGGGGATGAGGGGGTCAGGGGATGAGGGGGACAGGGGATGAGGGGGACAGGGAGATGAGGAGGAAGAAGGGGGAGGTAGGTGGATGTGGGGGAAGGACGTACCTGTTCTGTGGTGAGCGGGGTGCTGATCTCTTCTCCTCTCAGGATCATCGAACGTTGAGTGAGAACCTCTGCGAGTTGGAAAGAGTCTAATCCCAGCAAGTCACTGACATTACTGAGGACTGTGAGTGAGCGGGTACAGAGGGGTGAGAGAGTGGGAGGGAGAGGAGGAGAGCAAGAGAGAGTGCGAGAGGGAGAGGAGAAGAGTGAGTGAGAGGGAGAGGAGGAGAGCGAGGGAGTGAGGGGGAGAGCGAGGGAATGAGAGGGAGAGGAGGAGAGTAAGAGGGAGAGGAGAAGAGTGAGTGAGCGGGAGAGGAGAAGAGAGTGAGAGGGAGAGGAGGAGAGCGAGGGAGTGAGAGGGAGAGGAGGAGAGCGAGGGAGTGAGAGGGAGAGGAGGAGAGCGAGGGAGTGAGAGGGAGAGGAGAAGAGCAACAGAGAGTGCGAGAGGGAGAGGAGAAGAAAGAGGGAGTGAGAGGGAGAGGAGGAGAGCGAGGGAGTGAGGGGGAGAGGAGAGTGAGAGGGAGAGGAGGAGAGTGAGAGGGAGAGGAGAAGAGAGTGCGAGAGGGAGAGGAGAGAGAGGGAGAGTTACTGCACGATTCAAATCAAGGAGCTGTTTCTGTCGAGAGACTCTGACCCTGGCTGAACTTTCCCGCGAATGTTGTACGTCCCCGACCCCTGACCCCGCATATCTGCAGCACAAGTTCCCCCGGTTCCAGTCCCTGACCCCTGACCCTAAATACCTGCAGCACAAGCTACCCCTGACCCTGAGTACCTGCAGCACAAGTTCCCCTGACCCCTGACCCCGGGTACCTGTTTTGGTTGTTATCTGAGCTCCCCCGGCGGTGATGAACTCGATGTTACCGAGCTGTAAAACCCCGGACAGCAGCTTAAATACATCGTGCATTTCCTCAGCCCCGAATCCCATCACCAGCAGAGCGGCCTGGGAGGAAACATTAAACACAGCGGTTCAGCGTTACACAGGACAGTGTCCGTCCGATTCACCCCCGAACCCTGAGGGCCATGACCATTCACCGTGACCCCTCCCTCAGGCCGTGACCCCCAACCCCTCGGGCCGTGACCCCCATCCCCTCAGGCCGTGATACTTCCCTCGGGCCGTCACACCATCCTCGGGCCGTCACCCCACCCTCGGGCCGTGATTCCTCCCGTCAGGCCGTGACCCCTCCCCTCAGGCCGTGATCCCTCCCCTCAGGCCGTGACCTCTCCCCTCGGGTTATGACCCATGGGCACCACTCCTGCCTGAAGGGTCAGTGCAAGTGGAGCGGGAGAGGACATTGGGCGCTCGTTTATTGGATAAATTGACACCGGTCCACACAACCCATGTACTTTGAGTGAGAATTCACCCCGACCCTTGAACTCCGGCCCCAGCCCGACTCCCTACCCATGAAGAACAGCCCCCGGCCCCTGCACATTGCTGTGATTCTGTAAATTCCAGTGGCTAGAAATTGCCCTCCACTTCAAACGGAGCGCATCTTTCGAAATGAATGATTATTCTCCGCCCCAATCCTTGGGGCGCAGAATAAAGGGATTTTCCCCTCTTTTTGTTGGAGTTTCGGTCGGAGCGGCTGAGGGGCGGAAGTAGGTCAGGAGCGGGACGGAAGGCGGGTGGTGTCATCAGCGCCGCGCTGACATGTAGCAACGTCCCTCCCCTTCAGTTAAAGGACCGATGCGAGCTCTGCAGCCACTTTCATGGCACCCACTGGAACACAAGGATGGGTTTCGAGCGGAACAGTGGTCTGGCACCCAAGAGGGGTTGCTTGTTGGCGGCCGGGCCGAACCTGTGACGGCCATTGTCGGGCCGACGTCAGATTCGACCGTCAATTAAAATAAAATGGCGGCCCCAGGAATGCGCCCTCCCCTTTAAGGGCAGACACGCTGCCCAACCACTGGCAGCTGGGGCGGTAAGGGGTTGGCACGTGCCCGACAGGGCGGAGCGGAAACCCATTTCTGCCGCCCTCAGCCCGGGAGCAATTTCGGATAGGTCAATCCATCCGCCTGCCCCCGGTCGGAAAGGCTTGACTGCCCCATTACCGATTCTTACAGGCGGTAATGGACCTTAACCGGGCGGGGTTGAGGGGGTGCAATTTCAGCCCCAAGTTCTCTCGAGCGAGGCAAGATCTTTGTCACATCGCTCCAATCGACTCACCATCACTTTCTCAAACATCTGCTTGTCGTCCAGACTCTCGTCCGTCACACAGCCCGACTGGCGCAGGTAATGATACGATTCAGCTTCCGACAGGCACAGGGCTTCTAGTCAATGGGCGAAGGGCAGAGACACAGGTCAGAGACAGAGACACTCCTGATCCACAGCACAATAGCCGACCACTCAACCTTCTCCCCACCATCCTTACCCCCCACCCTCACCCACCACCCGTCCCCACCTACCACCTCCCAACCCCTTCCTCACTCCCCACCCTCACCCGTCCCCACCCACCGTCTCCCAACCCCTTCCTCACTCCGCACCCTCACCCGTCCCCACCCACCGTCTCCCCCCACCATCCTTACCCCCCACCCTCACCCACCTCACCCTCCACCCGTCCCCACCTACCACCTCCCAACCCCTTCCTCACTCCCCACCCTCACCCGTCCCCACCCACCGTCTCCCCCCACCATCCTCACTCCCCACCCTCACCCTTCCCCACCCACCGTCTCCCCCCACCATCCTCACTCCCCACCCTCACCCGTCCCCACCCACCGTCTCCCCCCACCATCCTCACTCCGCACCCTCACCCGTCCCCACCCACCGTCTCCCCCCACCATCCTCACTCCCCACCCTCACCCGTCCCCACCCACCGTCTCCCTCCACCATCCTCACTCCCCACCCTCACCCTTCCCCACCCACCGTCTCCCCCCACCATCCTCACTCCCCACCCTCACTCGTCCCCACCCACCGTCTCCCCCCACCATCCTCACCCCCACTCGTCATCGCCCCCCCCCCCAAGCTCACCCTCAACCCCACTCCCACCCACCCCACATTCCCCACCCACCCCCAACCCTCACCATACCCCCCACCCCAATCCCTTCCTTACTCCCCACCCTCAGTCATCCGCACCCACTATCTCCCCCCCCCCCCCATCCTGAACGACCACCCTCACCCCCACCCCCCATTCCCCACCCACCCCCATCCCAGCCCCCAACAACCCCCCTCCATCTCCCATCCACCCCCATCCCCCACCCCACTCCCCAGAAATGGGGAGCACACCCTCAGGAAAAGGGGCCGACCTTTTAAGACTGAGATGAGGAGAAATGTCTTCATTCAGAGGGTGGTGAATCTTTGGAATTCTCTGCCCCAGAGGGCTGTGCAAGCTCAGTCGTTGAGTATATTCAAGTGAGATCGATAGATTTTTGGACTCCAGGAGGATCAAAGGATATGGGGATAGAAACATAGAAAATAGGTGCAGGAGTGGGCAATTCGGCCCTTTGAGCCTGCACCACCATACAATAAGATCATGGCTGATCATTCCCTCAGTACCACCTGACTGCTTTCTCTCCATACCCCTTGATCCCTTTAGCTGTAAGGGCCACATCTAACTCCCTCTTGAATATATCCAATGAACTGGCATCAACAACTCTCTGCGGTAGGGAATTCCACAGGTTAACAACTCTCTGAGTGAAGAAGTTTCTCCTCATTTCAGTCCTAAATGGCTTACCCCTTATCCTTAGACTATGTCCCCTGGTTCTGGACTTCCCCAACATCGTCAACATTCTTCCTGCATCTAACCTGTCCAGTCCCGTCAGAATTTTATATGTTCTATGAGATCCCCTCGCATCCTTCTAAACTCCAGTGAATACAGGTCGAGTCGATCCAGTCTCTCCTCATATGTCACTCCTGCCATCCCGGGAATCAGTCTGGTGAATCTTCGCTGCACTCCCTCAAGAGCAAGAACGGACAAGGGAGAACCAGTTGGTGTGGTGTATTTGGACTTTCAGAAGGCTTTCGACAAGGTCCCTCACAAGAGATTAATGTACAAAGTTAAAGCACATGGGATTGGGGGTAGTGTGCTGACGTGGATTGAGAACTGGTTGTCAGACAGGAAGCAAAGAGTAGGAGTAAATGGGTACTTTTCAGAATGGCAGGCAGTGACTAGTGGGGTACCACAAGGTTCTGTGCTGGGGCCCCAGCTGTTTACATTGTACATTAATGATTTGGACGAGGGGATTAAATGTAGTATCTCCAAATTTGCGGATGACACTAAGTTGGGTGGCAGTGTGAGCTGCGAGGAGGATGCTATGAGACTGCAGAGTGACTTGGATAGGTTAGGTGAGTGGGCAAATGCATGGCAGATGAAATATAATGTGGATAAATGTGAGGTTATCCACTTTGTGGTAAAAACAGAGAGACAGACTATTATCTGAATGGTGACAGATTAGGAAAAGGGGAGGTGCAACGAGACCTGGGTGTCATGGTACATCAGTCATTGAAGGTTGGCATGCAGGTACAGCAGGCGGTTAAGAAAGCAAATGGCATGTTGGCCTTCATAGCGAAGGGATTTGAGTACAGGGGCAGGGAGGTGTTACTATGGTTGTACAGGGCCTTGGTGAGGCCACACCTGGTGTATTGTGTACAGTTTTGGTTTCCTAACTTGAGGAAGGACATTCTTGCTATTGAGCGAGTGCAGCGAAGGTTCACCAGACTGATTCCCGGGATGGCGGGACTGACATATCAAGAAAGACTGGATCAACTGGGCTTGTATTCACTGGAGTTCAGAAGAATGAGAGGGGATCTCATAGAAACGTTTAAAATTATGACGGGTTTAGACAGATTAGTTGCAGGAAGAATGTTCCCAATGTTGGGGAAGTCCAGAACCAGGGGTCACAGTCCAAGGATAAGGGGTAAGCCATTTAGGACCGAGATGAGGAGAAACTTCTTCACCCAGAGAGTGGTGAACCTGTGGAATTCTCTACCACAGAAAGTTGTTGAGGCCAATTCACTAAATATATTCAAAAAGAAGTTAGATGTAGTCCTTACTACTAGGGGGATCAAGGGGTATGGCGAGAAAGCAGGAATGGGGTACTGAAGTTGCATGTTCAGCCATGAACTCATTGAATGGCGGTGCAGGCTCGAAGGGCCGAATGGCCTACTCCTGCACCTATTTTCTATATTTCTACGTTTCTATGTCCTTCCTCAGATTAGGAGACCAAAACTGAACACAATATTCCAGGTGAGGCCTCACCAAGGCCCTGTACAACTGCAGTAAGACTCCCTGCTCCTATACTCAAATCCCCTAGCTATGAAGGCCAACATACCATTTGCCTTCTTCACCGCCTGCTGTACCTGCATGCCAACTTTCAATGACTGATGTTCCATGACACCCAGGTCTCGTTGCACCTCCCCTTTTCCTATTCAGATATTCTGCCTTCGTGTTTTTGCCACCAAAGTGGATAACCTCACATTTATCCACATTATACTGCATCTGCCATGCATTTGCCCACTCACCTAACCTGTCCAAGTCACCCTGCAGCCTTTTAGCGTTCTCCTCACAGCTCACACCGCCACCCAGCTTAGTGTCATCTGCAAACTTGGAGATATTACACTGAATTCCTTCATCTAAATCTTAATGTATATTGTAAATAGCTGGGGTCCCAGCACTGAGCCCTGCGGCACCCCAGTAGTCACTGCCTGCCATTCTGAAAAGGATCCGTTATCCCGACTCTCTGCTTTCTGTGTGCCAACCAGTTCTCTATCCACGTCAGTACGTTACCCCCAATACCATGTGCTTTAATTTTGCACACCACATTAGCTACCCTCCAGTCCATAGGAACTGATCCAGAGTCGATAGACTGTTGGAAAATGATCACCAATGCATCCACTATTTCTAGGGCCACTTCCTTAAGTACTCTGGGATGCAGACTATCAGGCCCCGGGGATTTATCGGCCTTTAATCCCATCAATTTCCCGAATACAATTTCCCGCCTAATAAGGATTTCCTTCAGTTCCTCCTTCTCACTAGACCCTCGGTCCCCTAGTATTTCCGGAAGGTCATTTGTGTTTTCCTTCGTGAAGACAGAACCAAAGTATTTGTTCAATTGGTCCGCCATTTCTTTGTTCCCCATTATAAATTCACCTGAATCTGACTGCAAGGGACCTACGTTTGTCTTCACTAATCTTTTTCTCTTCACATATCTATCGAAGCTTTTCCAGTCAGTTTTTATGTTCCCAGCAAGCTTCCTCTCATACACTATTTTCCCCCTCCTAATTAAACCCTGTATCCTCCTCTGCTGTATTATAAAATTCTCCCAGTCCTCAGGTTTGCTGCTTTTTCTGGCCAATTGATATGCCTCTTCCTTGGATTCAACACTATCCTTAATTACCCTTGTTAACCATGGTTGAGCCACCTTCCCCGTTTTATTTTTACTCCAGACAGGGATGTACAATTGTTGAAGTTCATCCACGTGATCCTTAAATGTTTGCCATTGCCTATCCACCGTCAACTCTTTAAGTATCATTCGCCAGTCTATTCTAGCCAATTCACGTCTCATACCAATCGAAGTTACCTTTCCTTAAGTTCAGGACCTTAGTTTCTGAATTAACTGTGTCACTCTCCATCTTAATAAAGCATTCTACCATATTATGGTCACTGTTTCCCAACGGGCCTCGCATAACAAGATTGCTAATTAGTCCTTTCTCATTACACATCACCCAGTCTAGGATGGCCAGCCCTCTAGTTGGTTCCTCGACATATTGGTCGAGAAAACCATCCCTAATACACTCCAGGAAATCCTCCTCCACCGTATTGCTACCAGTTTGGTTAGCCCAATCAATATGTAGATTAAAGTCGCCCATGATAACTGCTGTACCTTTATCGCACGCATCCCTAATTTCTTGTTTGATGCTGTCCCCAACCTCACTACTACTGTTTGGTGGTTTGTACACAACTCCCACTAGCGTTTTCTGCCCTTTGGTATTCCGTAGCTCCACCCATACAGATTCCACATCATCCAAGTTAATGTTCTTTCTTACTATTGGGTTAATTTCCTCGGGAAGGTGGAGTTGAGGTTGATGATCAGCCTTGATCTTATTGAATGGCGGAGTAGGCTCAAGGGGCCGAATGGCCTACTCCTGCTCCTATTTCTTATGTTCTCACCCCCATCCGTAATCCCATCTCCCTCACTCACCCCGCACCCCTCACCTTTCTGCTGCGAGTCTGTTCCAGCCAGCAGTGCGTAGAATATGTGGTAATTCCTCTCTTCTGGATTCTGTCTCACCACTCGATTCTGGAATGACCATCACAGCAATTAGTGTCAAGGTTACTGCGCAAGATAAAAGCTCATGGTGTCGGTGGTCATATATTAGCATGGATAGAGATTGGCTAACTAACAGAAAACAGAGAGTCGGAATAAATGGGTGATTTTCCGGTTGGCAACCAGTAACTCGTGGGGTGCCGCAGGGATCAGTGCTGGGGCCTCAACTATTTACAATCTATATTAATGACTTGGATGAAAGGACCGAGTGTAACATAGGCAAATTTACTGATGATACAAAGATAAGTGGGACAGCAAGTTGTGAGGACACAAAGGGGCCGAAATTCAGGGTCTCAGAGAGACCTGATACTGCCCGTTTGCAGCGGCCAGTCGTCAAAATCAAATGGCCGCTACTTTGGGGTCAACTGGCCGACCAGATCGAAATTCAGGTCGGGGATTTTTCGGCCTGGATCCCATACCGCCCGATTCTGATGATTGCCGAAAGCGAATCATCAGTGAGTGCACCACCGTTATGAAATTTTTTTTAAAAATGACCTATCGATATTCAGCCAAATCCGTCGATCCCCCGCTGCGCGGTGCCCCATGACAGGTTTTTCTGTTGGTGCACCCTCTGCAGAGTGCGGCCCGGTAGTGCGGCGGCCCTTAAAGGGGGGGCCCACTGCCACGGCCACCATGTACAATATTTTGCCGGCCGACTTCCCGATCGGCCGGCGAAATACTACCCCTGAAACCCTCCCTGGTGGACCAGTGGCTGAAGATTTAAAATAACAGAACCTCTCCCCTTTAACGGAGGGGAGAGAGCGAGGTGACGCACACGCGCTGTGGTATCACCACTACTCCACAGCTGATTGGCAGATGAGGAGTTCCTGTCCGACCCATTTTCAGCCACTCAGCCGAGCTTTCAGTCAAAAGTCCTGAAAATGGCTCTTCCGACCGCATCGACGCTCCCAGCAGTAAGTATCACTCTAAAAATCAAGCTTTCTGTCACACCTGAATCCCCAAAGAGTCTGCAAAGGGATATATACAGGTTAAGTGAGTCGGCAAAAATTTGGCAGCTGGAGTATAATGTGAGAAAATGTGAGGTTATCCAATTTGGTAGTAAATAATTAGGAAAGCAAATGGGATGTTGGTGTTTATTGCAAGGAGGGTGGAATATCAAAGTAAGGAAGTCCTGCTACAACTGTACAGGGCATTGGGAATACCACACCTAGAGTACTGTGTACAGTTTTTATTATGTCTGTAATGTACTTATGAATGACTCCACGAGGCAATGTGTTGTACTCAAACTGTATGGTGGCTCCCCTTTTATACAGCCCCTGCCACCAGGGCAAGAAATCCCAGTCTCCTCCAACTGCACCCTCTAGTAGTGCCAGCATAATATATACACAGTGTAAACTTTATTGATAGAAACATAGAAAATAGGTGCAGGAGTAGGCCATTCGGCCCTTCTAGCCTGCACCGCCATTCAATGAGTTCATGGCTGAACATGCAACTTCAGTACCCCATTCCTGCTTTCTCGCCATACCCCTTGATCCCCCTAGTAGTAAGGACTTCATCTAACTCCTTTTTGAATATATTTAGTGAATTGGCCTCAACAACTTTCTGTGGTAGAGAATTCCACAGGTTCACCACTCTCTGGGTGAAGAAGTTTCTCCTCATCTCGGTCCTAAATGGCTTACCCCTTATCCTTAGATAGTACATCAGTTAAACAAGTCTCCATCTTATGCAACTATACAGTGACTAGACAGAGAGTATATGTATAGTCTACATATATAACAGTTTTGGTCTCTTTATTTAAGTAGGGGTATACTTGCATGGGAGGCAGTTCAGAGAAGGTTCATTCGGTTGATTCCTGAGATAAGGGGGTTTACTTATGAAGATAGGTTGAGTAGGTTGGGCCACTGCTCATTGAGGTTTAGAAGAATGAGGGGTGATCTTATTGACACGTATATGATTATGAGGGGGCTCGACAGGTTAGATGTTAAGAGGATATTTCCCCTCATGGGGGCATCTAGAACTAGGGGGCATAGTTTCAGAATAAGGGGTCGCCCATAAAACACTGAGATGAGGAGGAATTTTTTCTCTCAGAGGGTCGTGAATCTTTGGAATTCTCTTGCCCAGTGACACGTGGAGGCTGAGTCACTGAATATATTTAAGTGGAGATGGACAGATGTTTGCACGATAAGGGAGTCAAGGGTTAAGCGGGCAGGGAAGTGGAGATGAGGCCAAGATCAGATCAGCCATGATTTTATTGAATGGCGGAGCAGGCTCGAGGGGCCAAATGGCTTACTCCTGCTCTTATTTCTTATGGAAAAGACTCCCTCCCCAACCGATACACCCACAATGAGAGAAACGGGCGAGGGGTCACCAGAAGGGTGAAGGGTCACCACAGGGTCAGGGGTAGGGGTCACCACAGGGTCAGGGGTCATCGAAGAACAAAGCAGCACTTTTGGGGTTGGAGGCAATTGTCCATCCAACTAATGGGAACAAACCCAAGAAGGTGGGTTTCTGGACTTTAGTAAGGATGTCAAGACCTTGGAGAGGGTGCAGAGGAGATTTACTAGAATCGTCCGGGGGATGAGGGACTTCAGTTATGTGGAGAGACTGGAGAAGTGTGGGTTGTTCTCCTTAGAGCAGAGAAGGTTAAGAGGAGTTTTAATACAGGTGTTCATAATCATGCGGGGTTTTGATTAGACTAAATAAGGAGAAACTGGTTCTAGTGGCAGGAGGATCAGTAACCTAAGGACACAGGTTTAAGGTAATTGGCAAAAGAACCAGAGGGGGAGATGAGGAGAATATATTTTTTTACGCAGAGAGTTGTTGTGATCTGGAACGCACTGCCTGAAAGGGCGGTGGAAGCAGATTCAATAATAACTTTCAAAATGGGAATTGGATAAATACTTGAAAAGGAAGAATTTTCACGGCTGTGGGGAAAGGGCGGGGGAGTGGGCCTAATTGGATAGTTCTATCAAAGCTTTTCCTTATACGAAGGCAAAGAGATTCCATGGACGGGGAGATATAAAGAACAGCAAAGGGATAAGAATATAAGAAATAGGAGCAGGAGTCGGCCATTTGGCCCCTCGAGCTTGCTCCGCCATTTAATACAATCATGGCTGATCTGATCATGGACTCAGCTCCACTTCCCCGCCCGCTCCCCATAACCCTTTACTCCCTTATCGCTCAAAAATTTGTCTATCTCCGCCTTAAATATATTCAATGTCCCAGCTTCTACAGCTCTCTGAGGCAGAGAATTCCAGATTTACAATCTTCTGAGAGAAGAAATTCCTCTTCATCTCAGTTTTAAAAGACTATGCCCCCTAGTTTTAGTTTCCCCTATGAGTGGAAACATCCTCTCTGCAACCACCTTGTCGAGTCCCCTCATTATCTTATAAGTTTCAATAAGATCACCTCTCATTATTCTGAACTCCAATATGTAGAGGCCCAACCTACTCAACCTTTCTTCATAAGTCAATCCCCTCATAGAAACATAGAAAATAGGTGCAGGAGTAGGCCATTCGGCCCTTCGAGCCTGCACCACCATTCAATATGATTATTGCTGATCATGCAACTTCAGTACCCCATTCCTTTCTCTCCATACCCTTTGATCCTTTTAGCCGTAAGGGCCACATCTAACTCCCTTTTGAATATATCTAATGAACTGGCCTCAACAACTTTCAGTGGTAGAGAATTCCACAGGTTCACAATTCTCTGAGTGAAGAAGTTTCTCCTCATCTCAGTCCTAAGTGGCTTACCCCTTATCCTTAGACTATGACCCCTGGTTCTGAACTTCCCCAACATCGTGAATATTCTTCCTGCATCTAACCTGTCCAATCCCATCAGAGTTTTATATGTTTCTATGAGATCCCCTCTCATTCTTCTAAATTCCAGTGAATATAAGCCTAGTCGATCCAGTCTTTCTTCATATGTCAGTCCTGCCATCCCGGGAATCAGTCTGGTGAACCTTCGCTGCACTTCCTCAATAGCAAGAATGTCCTTCCTCAGATTATCTCCGGAATCAACCAAGTGAACCTTCTTTGAACTGCCTCCAATGCAAGTATATCCTTCCTTAAATACGGAGACCAAAACTGTACGCAGTACTCCAGGTGTGGCCTCACTAATACCCTGTACAGTTGTAGCAGGACTTCTCTGCTTTAATATTCGATCTCCCTTGCAATAAAGGCCAAAGGATATAAAGAAAGTAATAACAGCTGCAAAAAGGGAATATGAGAAAAATAATGGGAGCGATATGAAGCATAGCACTAAAGTTTTTACAAGTATATTAAGAGAATGGTAAAAGTAATGTGGGCCCTTGCAGACAGGTGAAGGTGATGCTGTCATTCAAAATCAGGAAATGACAAACTTGCTAAATACTTACTTTGTAACAGTCTTCACTGTAGAGTATGAGGATAAAATACCAGAGATATGAAGAAACTAAAATAAATCAATTAGATTATTGGATTTAATCTAAGATTAAGGATGGGCATAGAGAAAGTAATGGGTGGTAGGATAGAAAGATCCCCAGGGCCAATGGTTCCCATCCCAGGAAGAAAGAAGATGCTGAGGAACTTGTAGATACCCTGGTCATGATCTTCCAAAACTTTCAATTCAGGAATTGTCCCTGGGTTGGAAAACTGCCAGATGTCATTTGAGAGATAAACCAGGAAATTACAGGCTCATTAGTCTAACGTCAGTTGTAGGGAAGTTACTAGAGATGGCGGAAGTTATAGCAGATGCATTCGTTATAATCTACCAAAATTCTCTGGACTCTGGGGCGGTATCAGCGGATTGGAAACAGCTAATGTAACGCCTCTGTTTAAAAAAGGGGGCAGACAAAAGGCAGGTAACTATAGGCCGGTTAGTTTAACAACTGTAGTGGGGAAAATGCTTGAAGCTATCATTAAGGAAGAAATAGCGGGACATCTAGATAGGAATAGTGCAATCAAGCAGACGCAACATGGATTCATGAAGGGGAAATCATGTTTAACTAATTTAATGGAATTCTTTGAGGATATAACGAGCATGGTGGATAGAGGTGTACCGATGGATGTGGTGTATTTAGATTTCCAAAAGGCATTCGATAAGGTGCCACACAAAAGATTACTGCAGAAGATAAAGGTACGCGGAGTCAGAGGAAATGTATTAGCATGGATCGAGAATTGGCTGGCTAACAGAAAGCAGAGAGTCGGGATAAATGGGTCCTTTTCGGTGGTTAGTGGTGTGCCACAGGGATCGGTGCTGGGACCACAACTGTTTACAATATACATAGATGACCTGGAAGAGGGGACAGAGTGTAATGTAACAAAATTTGCAGATGACACAAAGATTAGTGGGAAAGCGGGTTGTGTAGAGGACACAGAGAGGCTGCAAAGAGATTTAGATAGGTTAAGCGAATGGGCTAAGGTTTGGCAGATGGAATACAATGTCGGAATATGTGAGGTCATCCACCTTGGAAAAAAAAAGTAAAAGGGAATATTATTTGAATGGGGAGAAATTACAACATGCTGAGGTGCAGAGGGACCTGGGGGTCCTTGTACATGAATCCCAAAAAGTTAGTTTGCAGGTGCAGCAGGTAATCAGGAAGGCGAATGGAATGTTGGCCTTCATTGCGAGAGGGATGGAGTACAAAAGCAGGGAGGTCCTGCTGCAATTGCACAGGGTATTGGTGAGGCCGCACCTGGAGTACTGCGTGCAGTTTTGGTCACCTTACTTAAGGAAGGATATACTAGCTTTGGAGGGGGTACAGAGACGATTCACTAGGCTGATTCCGGGGATTACCTTATGATGATAGATTGAGTAGACTGGGTTTTTACTCGTTGGAGTTCAGAAGGATGAGGGGTGATCTTATAGAAACATTTAAAATAATGAAAGGGATAGACAAGATAGAGGCAGAGAGGTTGTTTCCACTGGTCGGGGAGACTAGAACTAGGGGGCACAGCCTCAAAATACGGGGGAGCCAATTTAAAACTGAGTTGAGAAGAAATTTCTTCTCCCAGAGGGTTGTGAATCTGTGGAATTCTCTGCCCAAGGAAGCAGTTGAGGCTAGCTCATTGAATGTATTCAAATCACAGATAGATAGATTTTTAACCAAATAATGGAATTAAGGGTTATGGGGAGCGGGCGGGTAAGTGGAGCTGAGTCCACGGCCAGATCAGCCATGATCTTGCTGAATGGCGGAACAGGCTCGAGGGGCTAGATGGCCTACTCCTGTTCCTAATTCTTATGTTCTTATGTGTTATTGGGGACAGAAAGGATCTCAGAGGGTTGTAACTCTGTGGAATTCGCTGCCTCAGAAAGCTTTGAAAGCTGGGACATTGAATAAATTTAAGATGGAGATAGACAGTTTCTTAACCGATAAGGGAATAAGGGGTTATGGGGAGTGGGCAGGGAAGTGGAGCTGGATCAGATTGGCCATGATCGTATTAAATGGCGGAGCAGGCTTGAGGGGCCGTATGGCCTACTCCTGCTCCTATTTCTTATATTCTTATGTTCTTATGAGTGACTGAGTATTTGGACATTTGACATGAACTGATCGGAGAGAGCCAGCATGAGTTTGTAACGGGAAAGTCAGGTCTAAAGAACCTGGTGGAATTTTTTGAGAGGTATAAAACCTTTTTGATGTGGTAGATAAGGGAGTGTCTATGGATGATATGTATATGGACTTCCAGAAGGCATTCGACAAGGTTCCACATAAGAGACTGTTACTAAAAATTAGAGCCCAAGAAATTGGAGGCACCCTGTTGCCATGAAGTGGGAGACAGAGGGTAGGGATAACAGGAATGTGCTCCCACTGCCAGGATGTGACCAGTGGTATCCCCCAGGGATCAGTACTGGGGCCTCAGCTTCTCACAGTATTTATAAATGAATTGTATGAAGGAATAGAGAGCTGGATATCCAAGTTTGCTGATGACACTAAGTTAGGAGGCTCAGTTAGTAGTGCGGACAGGAGCAGAAAGTTGCAACGGGACATTGATAGATTGAGTGAGTGGGCAATGCTGTGGCTGATGGAGTTCAATGTGGGGAAGTGTGAGGTCATCCACTGAGGCTCTAAGATCGTTCAGGATATTTTCTAAATGGTGTGAAGCTGAGAACTGTGGAGGAGCAGCGAGATTTAAGTGTCTAAGTACAGAAAGCACTAAAAGCTTGTTAATCAAAAGGTTAATGGAATATTGGTCTTTTTTACAAGAGGGCTGGAGTACGATCGGTGGAAGTGATGTCACAGTTTATATAAAGCTCTGGTCAGACCCCATCTGGAGTCACTGCATTGACGTTATGACACAGCCCTGCTTGACCCTGGTCCATGGATTGGTGGATGTGGTGGATCCGTTGGTCAGGATCACGGTTTGCATGTCGTCATGGAGCAGACGGAGGATGGTGACAAACGTCTGGGGGCCAACGAAACGGAGGAGGATGCTCCACAGTCCCCCATAGCCGACAACGTCAAAGACCTCCGTGAGGTCAAAGACGGCCATGTACAAAGACGGACATGGCACCTCCCCTGTCGTCGTCGCGCGGTGAAGATCATGTCCATTGTACCCCCAGTGGACGGAATCCATATTATGACTCTGGGAGGAGCTCTTCAGCCACAGGGAGAAGACGGTTGAGGAGGATTCTAGCGATGACTTTCCCAGTGGCTGACTACAGGGAGACTCCTCTGTAGTTGCCGCAGTCGGACCTGTCCGCTTTTTTGAAGATGGTCACGATTACTGCATCTCTGAGGTCTTCCGGGATGCACCCCTCCCTCCAGATAAGAGAGATGAGATCATGCATTTGTGCCAATAGTGCTTCTCCGCCATACTTTAGTGCCTCGGCGGGGATTCCATCCGCCCCCGATGCCTTGTTGTTCTTGAGCTGATGGACGGCCTTTTCTACCTCGTGCACTGCTCGGGTTTTGCTGAGATGGTGGTGGGTAGCATGCTGTGGGATGGAGTCGAGGATCCTCGTGTCAAAGGCAGAGTCTCAGTTAAGGAGATCTTCGAAGTGTTCCTTCCAGCAGGCCCTGACTGCCTCGGTGTCCTTAGTGAGTGTCTCCCCGTGGGATGGGGCCTTGGATGCTTGGGCCATAGGTGGACTTAACTGCGGTGAAGAATCCTCGCACATCATGGCTGTCGGCCAGCTGCTGGATCTCCTGTGCTTTCTCCACCCACCATCTATTCTTTAGGTCGCGGGTTTTTTTTTGGACCTTTACCTTCAGCTGTCTGCAGAGCTGCTTTCACTCTCAACAAGCTCCCCGCTTGAGTGGAACTAAACTACAGAACCAATTGGGAACCTGTTCAATGTTCGTCGTCTCCAGGCTAGATCCAAGGTCATCCCATCCTCCATCATCAAACTATGAGTACGACGCACATTCAGAGGCTGAACTCCAAGCCATCGTCAACATCTTCACCAAGCCGTACGAAAGTATGGACCTTCCACTATGTTTTGTATTAATGCTTGGTGGTCACCAGACACCAGAGGGCGCCGTGGTCGGAGGTCATCGGGCTGTACGCATGTGGCATGTGTGCTTGGTCACCTGTATATAAGCTAGGTATCTTTGTCACGCTGGCACTCTTGGGCTGGAATAAAGATGGATCAGGTTGCACCTGAGTGAGTAACCAGACTCTTGAGTCATTACAATTGTCGACGAGGTAATTTAAGAACCTTCGCATGCACAATGGGCACTGTTGGAATCCTGGAGAGATTTGTGGAGGGCAAGAATGAGGCAGATTTTGTCGACCGCCTGGATCAGTATTTTGTGGCCAACGGCATGGAGGCAGAGGCCTACGCAGTTAAGTGCAGGGCAGTTCTCCTCACCGTTTGTGGTCCGAAAATTTATGGCCTCATGAAGAATCTTCTCTCGCCTGTACGTCCGGCGGAAAAAGGGTACAAGGAATTGTGTACGTTGGTGGGTAACCATCTAAAGCCAAAAGAGGGGATCATCATATCACGCTACCGTTTCTACACGTATGTTCGTGCTGAGGGCCAGGCCGTGTCGGGATTTGTCGTCGACCTGCGACGTCTTGCTGAGCCGTGTAAGTTCGGGAACATGCTGGAAGACATACTGCCTGATGTCTTCATGATAGGCATCAGCCATGATGCGATCCTCAGGAAGCTGTTGGCTGCAGAGACGCTGGATTTGAAAAAGGCCATCGCGACTGCCCGAACCTGAATGACGATGGATGATAATTTGGCAGATATCATCGACGAGTCGGAGTTCCACGGCAAATACTGTAAACAAGATGGCGTCGTCTTCGGGCAGAGCTGCTCACGCGAAACCTGCCGCTGCTCAGAGCCCGGCAACAGGTTCGATCCAGATTTCACCCTGTTGGCGTTGTGGGGGCAATCATCGGCCTCATCAGTGTTGGTTTAGACAATACTCATGCAATGGATGTTTGAAAGTGGGGCATCTTCACAAGATGTGTCCACAACGGAGCAAGTGTGGTGCGGCTCATCACGTGGTTGATGAGGACCAGTTCAGTGATGGCCCAGATACGCAACCCGAGGAGGAAGTGAATGGACTGTATTCGTTCCTGAGCAAGAGCCAGCCGATAGTCGTTAATGTGAAGCTAAATGGTGTGCCTGTATCAATGGAGCTGGACACGGGTGTGAGCCAGTCGATAATGAGCCAAAGGACATTCGACAAGCTGTGGGACACTAAGGCTGTGAAACCGAAGCTGAGTCCAGTCAATGCCAGGTTGCGTACTTACACTAAGGAACTCATACCGGTGCTCGGCAGTGCAGCAATCGAGGTGTCATATGACGGTGTGGTTCACGAGCTACCATTATGGATCATCCCAGGTAATGGTCCAATGCTGTTCGGCAGGAATTGGCTCGAGAAAATCAAGCTGAACTGGAATGATGTCAAGATGTTGTCCTTGGTGGATGATACTTCATCTGCTCAAATATTGAAAAAGTTTCCTTCTTTGTTTGAATTGGGCATTGGTAATTTTACAGGAGCCAAGGTGCAGATTCACCTGGACTCCAATGCAAGGCCTGTCTATCACAAAGCTCGGTCTGTTCCACACATGATGAGGGAGAAGGTTGAAATTGAGCTTGACAGACTCCAGCGTGAAGGGATCATATCACCGGTCGAGTTTAACGAGTGGGCTACTCCCATTGTTCCTGTGTTGAAGACTGATGGCACTGTCAGGATTTGTGGAGACGATCAGGTTACGATTAACCGATTTTCGAAACAGGATCGGTATCCATTACCGAGAGCTGATGACCTGTTCGCCATGCTAGCTGGTGGAAAGTCGTTCACGAAACTGGATCTGATGTCGGCCTATATGACCCAGGAGCTTGTCAACATTTCGAAGAAACTCACCTGCATCAACACCCATAAAGGACTGTTCATCTACAACAGGTGTCCTTTTGGGATTTGTTTGGCTGCAGCCATATTTCAGAGGAATATGGAGAGTTTACTGAAGTCCGTTCCTAGAACTGTCGTGTATCAAGATGACATTCTGGTCACAGGTCACGACACTGCTGAACATTTGAACAATCTTGAAAAAGTCCTACAGCATCTGGACAAATTGGGACTCAGGCTGAAACGCTCGAAGTGTGTATTCATGGCACCTGAAGTCGAATTCCTCGGGAGGAAGATTGCTGCTGATGGCATCAGGCCCACTGATTCGAAAACCGAGGCCATCAAAAATGCACCCAGGCCTCGATGGAGCAGAGTTCATTCCTTGGGCTACTCAACTACTTTGGTAATTTCTTACCCAGATTGAGCACTTTACTAGAGCCACTGCATGTGTTACTAAGAAAAGGCGAAACTGGGTTTGGGGTGTGTCTCAAAATAGAGCCTTTGAGAAGGCCAAGAATCTGCTATGTTCAAACAAGTTGCTTATCCATTATCATCCGCGTAAGCATCTTGAATTGGCCTGTGATAGAAATATAGAAAATAGGTGCAGGATTGGCCATTCGGCCCTTCGAGCATGCACCACCATTCAATATCATCATGGCTGATTATGCACTTCAGTACCCCATTCCTGCTTTCTCTCCATACCCTTTGATCCCTTTGGCCATAAGGGCCACATCTAACTCCCTTTTGAATATATCTAACGAAATGGTTTCAACAACTTCCTGTGGTAGAGAATTCCACATGCTCACAACTCTGAATGAAGAAGTTTGTCCTCATCTCGGTCCTAAATGGCTTACTCCTTATCCTTAGACTGTGACCCCTGTTTCTGGACTTCCCCAACATCGGGAACATTCTTCCTGCATCTAACCTGTCCAATCCCGTCAGTATTTTATATGTTTCTATGAGATCCACTCTAATTTTTCTAAATTCCATTGAATACAAGCCTAGTTGATCCAGTCTCTCCTCATATGCCAGTCCAGCCATCCCGGGAATCAGTCTGGTGAACCTTCGCTGCACTCCTTCAATAGCGAATGTCCTTCCTCAGATTAGGAGACCAAAACTGAACACAATATTCCAGGTGAGGCCTCACCAAGGCCCTGTACAACTGCAGTAAGACCTCCCTTCTCCTACTCAAATTCCCTCGCTATGAAGGTCAACATACCATTTGCCTTCTTCACCGCCTGCTGTACCTGCATGCCAACTTTCAATGACTGATGTACCATGACACCCAGGTCTCATTGCACCTCCCCTTTTCCTAATCTGCCGCCATTCAGATAATATACTGCCTTCATGTTTTTGCTCCCAAAGTGGATAACCTCACATTTATCCACATTATACTGCATCTGCCATGCATTTGCCCACTCACCTAACCTGTCCAAGTCACCCTGCAGCTGTACAGGGCCTTGGTGAGACCACACCTTGAATATTGTGTACAGTTTTGGTCTCCTAATCTGAGGAAGGACATTCATGCTATTGAGGGAGTGCAGCGAAGGTTCACCGGACTGATTCCTGGGATGACAGGATTGACCAATGAAGAAAAACTGGATCGACTAGGCTTTTATTCAATGGAATTTAGAAGAATGAGAGGGGATCTCATAGAAACATATAAAATTCTGACGGGTTTAGACAGGTTAGATGCAGGAAGAATGTTCCTGATGTTGGGGAAGTCCAGAGCCAGGGGTCACAGTCTAAGGATAAGGGGTAAGCCATTTAGGACCGAGATGAGGAGAAACTTCTTCATTCAGAGAGTTGTGAACCTGTGGAATTCTCTACCACAGAAAGTTGTTGAGGCCAGTTCGTTAGATATATTCA
Organism: Pristiophorus japonicus; assembly: GCF_044704955.1. Lineage (NCBI taxonomy): Eukaryota > Metazoa > Chordata > Chondrichthyes > Pristiophoridae > Pristiophorus > Pristiophorus japonicus. The sequence goes on from NC_091979.1 coordinate 7,195,537, forward strand.
AAAGGGAGTTAGATGTGGCTCTTACGGCTAAAGGGCTCAAGAGGTATGGAGAGAAAGTAGGATTGGGGTACTGAAGTTGCATGATCAGCCATGATCTTATTGAATGGTGGTGCAGGCTCGAAAGGCCGAATGGCCTACTCCTGCACCTATTTTCTATATTTCTATGATACCTGGCTAAAAGGGTTGCACAGACTCGGATTGTATCCCTCGAGTGTAGAAGATTAAGGGGCGATCTGATCGAGGGGTTTACGCTAATTAAAGGGTTCGATCGGTGGATAGAGAGAAACCATTCCCTCTGGTGGGGGGAGTCCAGGACAAGGGGCAGGACCTTAAAATTAGAGCCCGGCCGTTCAGGGGTGATGTCGGGAAACACGTCTTCACACAAAGGGCAGTGGGAATCGGGAACTCTTTCCCCCAAAAAGCTGTTCAGGCTGGGGGTCAATTGAACATTTCGAGACAGAGATTGATAGATTGATGTTGGGTAAGGTAATTAGGATTACGGAACCAAGACAGGTAAATAAGGTTAAGATACAGATACAGATCTAACTGAATGGCGGAACAGCCTCGAGGGGCTGAATGGTCTCATCCTGCACTGTGTGATTCTTAGTAAAGAAAGTGGTACTGTCTCTGAGCTCAGACACTCACCTTTTCCAGCAGGTCTGCACCGAGGGTTAAGGTTTATCGGGTAACTGTAAGTTTAACTTAATTTTACTGTGGTGAGGGGGTGGCCTTAATCCTTCGAGAGTCACACTCAATCTGCAGCAATACCACCTCTCGCCTCTTATCCTCACCCCTTACCCCACACCCCCCCCACCCCACACACCTCATCCCACACCCACTCACCCTTTACCCCACACACATACTCATCCCACACTCCCTCACCCCACACACATACTCATCCCACACACCCTCACCCAACACACATACTCATCCCACACCCTCTCATCCCTTACCTCACACACCCTCATCCCACACACCTCATCCCATACCCCCTCACCCATCCTCAACCAACCCCTCACTCACGCCACATAGACCTCATCCCACACCCCCTCACTCCACACACCCTCACCCTACGCCACTCACACCCTCACCCCACACACCCCACAACCCACACCCCCTCACTCAATAGCCCACACCCCTCTCACCCCTACCCGACACACCACACCCCTCCTCACCTTTCAACCCTCATCTTTCACCCGCACCCCTCACACTCATCCCAAACAGTTTTTTTATTCAATCATGGGATGTGGACATTACTGGCAAGGCCAGCATTTATTGCCCATCCCTAATTTACTTGAGAAGGTGGTGGTGAGCTGCCTTTTTGACCCGCTGCAGTCCGTGTGGTGAAGGTGCTCCCACATTGCTGTGAGGGAGGGAGTTCGGGATTGTGACCCAGCGACGATGAAGGAACTGTGCTGGTCTTCCACTGGTAGTCAGTACATTGCTGCACTGGACACTTTGCACAGCTAGTGGGCATGGCCAGGGACAATGGTCAGTGGGTCATTGGCAGAGGGCAGGGAGTGGGGGACAGGGGTAGTGAGCAGGGGGCGGTGCACGAGGCAGGGGTCAGGGGTGATGTGCAGAGGGTAGGGGCGGTGCGGGGGGCAGGGGTGGTCAGCAGATGGCAGGGGTGTTGTGCAGAGGGCGGGGGCGCTGCGGGGTGCAGAGGTCAGGGGTGCTGAGCAGAGGGCATTGCAGAGGGCGGGGGCAGGGGTCGGTGCAGGGGACAGGGGTGGTGTGCAGAGGGCAGGGGTTGGTGTGGGGTAGGGGTGGACTGCAGAGGGCAGAGGTTGGTGCGGGGAGGACGGGGTCAGGGGTGGTGTGCAGGGGGCAGGGATGGTGAGCAGAGGGCAGAGATGGTGTGCAGGGGGCAGGGATGGTGAGTAGAGGGCAGGGGTCGGTGTGGGGGTCAGGGGTCAAGAGTGGTGTGCAAGGGTCAGGGATGGTGAGCAGACGGCAGAGGTCGGTGCGGGGCGGCAGGGGTTGGGGTGGTGTGCAGGGGGCAGGGGTGGTGAGCAGAGGGCAGGGGTCGGTGTGGGGGTCAGGGGTCAAGAGTGGTGTGCAAGGGTCAGGGATGGTGAGCAGACGGCAGAGGTCGGTGCGGGGGGTCAGGGGTTGGGGTGGTGTGCAGGGGGCAGGGGTGGTGAGCAGAGGGCAGGGGTGGGTGCGGGGGGGTCAGGAGTGGTGTGCAGGGGGCAGGGGTGGTGAGCAGAGGGCAGGGGTCGGTGCGGGGGGTCAGGGGTCAGGGGGGAACACAGACACAGCTGGGACGGACCTGTAAACAAAACCAGGGCGTGAAGGATACAGTCGACGATGCCGCCTCCGTGAATGTTCCCGTTCTGAGAGAAGTGAAGCTGGATGAATTTCCCGAAACGGCTGGAGTTGTTGTTGTAAACAGTCTTGGCGTTCCCGAAGGCTTCCATAACTGGACTGTGGGGAGAGATAAGCACCGTTAATGCGGCAGCTGCAGATCTTCCACCTTACTTACACTTTAGCTCATTCAAAACTCGGGTGCCCGTGTCCGAACTCACACCGTCCCACTCACTGACCGACATGGCTCAACGCCTCAGTTTTAAAATTCATTTCCTTGAATCCAAATTCCTCCATGGCCTTGCGTCCCTACCTCTGTAACCTCCTCTAGCTCGACAACTCTCCAAGACCTCTGCGCTCCACCAATTCTGGCCTATTTTTTTGCACCGACTTTTAACACTCCATGTTTGGCAGCCGTGCCTTCAGGTGCTTCGTCCCTAAGCTCTGGAACTGTACCCCAGTGAGAGTCAGTGTGTGTGGGACTGTACCCCAGTGAGAGTCAGTGTGTGTGGGACTGTACCCCAGTGAGAGTCAGTGTGTGTGGGACTGTACCCCAGTGAGCGTCAGTGTGTGTGGGACTGTACCCCAGTGAGCGTCAGTGTGTGTGGGACTGTACCCCAGTGAGAGTCAGTGTGTGTGGAACCCGTATCCCAGTGAGAGTCAGCGTGTGTGGAACATGAACCCCAGTGAGAGTCAATGTGTGTGGAACCCGTATCCCAGTGAGAGTCAGCGTGTGTGGAACTGTACCCCAGTGAGAGTCAGTGTGTGTGGGACTGTACCCCAGTGAGAGTCAGTGTGTGTGGGACTGTACCCCAGTGAGAGTCAGTGAATGTGTGATTGGACCCCAGTGAGAGTCAGTGTGTGTGAGACCCCTACTCCAGTGAGAGTCAGTGTGTGTGCAACTGTACCCCAATGAAAGTCAGTGTGTGTGGAACTGTACCCCAGTGAGCATCAGTGTGTGTGGGACTGTACCCCAGTGAGTGTCAGTATACGTGGGACCCGTACCCCAGTGAGAGTCAGTGTCTGGGGAACCTGTACCCTGTGGGAGCACAGTCCCGCATTTCTGAACGCTTTGCTTCAGCACGGGGTCTGAAGTTTGGATTAAGAAAGCAGGAAGATTGAAGTTTGGATTAAAAAACAAGAAGATTGGAAGTGTTATGTATGTAAACACGACCAAAGTGTAGGCCTTGCCACCAGGGGGCGCACCTGTAGGAGACCCAAGGGTCATCTGCACACCCTGGGCAAGCAGGTATAAAAGGCAGATTACCATGCTGCTTCCTCACTCTGGAGTTACAACAAAAAGACCAAGGTCACAACAGTTTGAGCTTAAGATATACAATCTTGTGGAGTTGTTCTAAACGTAACAATTGGCGACGAGTAACAGATCACAAACTTTCACACAGTTATGGCTGCCGTTGGTATTCTTGAGAGATTTGTTGAAGGTGATGATTGGGAAGCCTTCGTTGAGCGTCTTGACCAGTACTTCGTGGCCAACGACCTGGAAAAGGAAGGAACCGCGATCAAGCGCAGGGTGATTCTCCTCACCGTTTGCGGGTCCACAATATATGGCTTCATCAAAAATCTGCTAGCACCGATGAATCCAATGGAGAAGACATATGAAGAGCTGTGCACGCTGGTTCGGGAACACCTCAAGCTGAAGGAGAGCATCTTGGTGGCCAGGTATCGCTTTTATACGCACCATCGCTCCGAGGGCCAGGACGTGGCGAGCTATGTCGCCGACCTAAGACGCCTTGCGGGACCGTGCGTATTTGCTGGATTTTTGGGGGAAGTGTTGCGGGACTTTTTCGTGCTTGGAATCGGCCACCAGGTCATTCTTCGCAAACTGCTGTCTGTCGAATCCCTAGATCTGAGCAAAGCCATCACAAAAGCCCAGGCTTTTATGTCCAGGAACGATAACGGTAAACAGATATCATTGCAGCATCGGAACTCACCGGCAAGTACTGTGCATAAAATAATGCCTTCAGCAGGCAGAACTGTACATGGCAGGGCCTACACGCCCGCAGAGGCCAGACCGAGGATGACTCCGAGCCCGCCGTGGAGCGTGAATGCGAATCCATTAACACCATGTTGGCGCTGCGGGGGTAATCATAGAGCCCATCAATGTTGATTCAAGCACTACGTGTGCAAGGGCTGTGAAACAATAGGGCACCTCCAGAGAATGTGCAGATGTGCTGTGACTCACCATGTGGCAGAGTCGGCAGAAGTTGACCGATCCGGCGCGGATCATGCTGAAAGAGTAAGAGAGGCTGAAGAGGAAGTGTATGGGGTACACACCTTCACCAATAAAAGCCCTCCGATGATGTTAAAAGACAAATTAAACGGCATTCCCGTTTCCATGGAATTGGACACAGGGGTGTGTCAGTCAATTATGAGTCAGTAGGGCAATAAGGCACAAAGGCCAAAACTAAGCCCGATCCACACCAAGCTGTGCACTTACACCAAAAAGCTCATGCCAGTCATTGGCAGTGCGGCAGTGAAGGTATCATATGATGGGGCTGTGCATGATTTACCACTATGGATTGTTCCAGGCCCAACACTGTGCCGGTATTGAAGAACGACGGGATCTGCAGGGACTACAAGGTAACGATCAACCGAGTCTCGTTACAGGACCAATAGCCACTACCCAAAGCAGATGACCTGTTTGCCACACTAGCAGGGGGGAAGTCGTTCATCAAGCTGGATCTAACCTCTGCTTACATGACACAGGAGCTGCCTGAACCATCAAAACAATTGACGTGCATCAACACGCACAAAGGACTGTTCATACATCACAGATGCCCCTTTGGGATTCACTCGGTGGCGGCCATCTTCCAGAGGAACATGGAGAGTCTGCTGAAATCGGTTCCATGTACAGTGGTGTTCCAAGACAACATCCTGATGACTGGCCGCAACACTGGCGAACACTTCCACAACCTGGAAGAGGTTCTCAAGCGACTGGACAGAGGCTCCAAGTGTGTTTTCCAGGCGCCAGAGGTCGAATTTCTGGGGAGAAAGATTTTGGCGGACAGCATCAGACCCATGGATTCCAAGACGGAGGCCATCAAGAATGCACCCAGACCACAGAATGTGATGGAGCTGCGTTCGTTCCTGGGACTCCTCAACTATTTCGGTAACTTTCTACCGGGGTTGAGCACTTTGCTGGAACCACTGCATTTATTGCTACGCAAGGGTGACGACTGGGTCTGGGGTAAATCTCAAGAGACAGCCTTTAATAAGGCCAGAAACCTGCTATGTTCTAACAAGTTACTTGTATTTTTGACCCGTGTAAACATTTAGTACTAGCTTGTGATGCAGCTTCGTACGGGGTCGGTTGTGTGTTACAGCAAGCCAATGTGTCGGGCAAACTGCAACCGGTTGCATATGCGTTCAGAAGTTTATCTAAGGCTGAAAGATCCCACAATATGGTTGAGAAAGAAGCATTAGCTTGTGTATACGGGGTTAAAAAATGCACCAATACCTATTTGGGCTCCGATTCGAGCTCGAAACCAACCACAAGTCGCTCATTTCGTAGTTCCCAGAAAGTAAAGTGATTAACACCAATGCTTCATCCCGCATCCAAAGATGGGCACTAACATTATCCGCATATGACTATGTAATCCGCCATAGACCAGGCACTGAGAGCTGTGCGGATGCCCTCAGTCGGCTACCATTGCCCACCAGCGGGGTGGAAATGGCGCAACTTGCAGACTTGCTCCTTGTAATGGATGCTTTTGAGAGCGAGGGGTCACCCGTCACGGCTCGCGAGATCAGGACCTGGACTCGCAGGACCTGGTGCTATCACTTGTAAAAAGCTGCGCCCTCAATGGGAGCTGGTCGCCGGTCCCAGGGGAAATGCAAGACGAAATTAAGCCATTCCACCAATGCAAGGACGAAATGTCCATCCATTCGGACTACCTCCTATGGGGGAATCGTGTAATTTTACCAAAAAAATGGCAGGGAAACGTTTATACACGGCCTTCACAGTATCCACCCAGGCATAGTCATGATGAAGGCTATCACCCGGTCGCACGTTTGGTGGCCCGGCATTGACTCGGAATTGGAGTCATGCGTACACCAATGTAACACTTGCTCACAGTTGAGCAACGCACCCAGGGAGGCCCCACTGAGCCTGTGGTCATGGCCCTCCAAACTGCGGTCAAGGGTCCACGTAGATTTTGCTGGCCCCATTCTAGGAAAGATGTTCCTTGTAGCAGTGGACGCTTACTCTAAATGGATTGAATGTATAATAATGTTGTCATGTACGTCCACTGCCAGCATTGAAAGCCTCAGGGCCATGTTCGCCACCCATGGTTTGCCCGACATCCTTGTCAGTGACAATGAACCATGCTTCACCAGCTCGAAATTCAACGAGTTCATGACCCGCAATGGCATCAAGCATGTCAGGTCTGCGCCATTTAAGCCTGCATCCAATGGTCAAGCGGAACGGGCAGTCCAAACCATCAAGCAGAGCTTGAAACGCGTGACGGACAGTTCCCTGCAGACCCAGTTATCTCGGATTCTGCTCAGCTACCGCACGTGACCCCACTCGCTTACTGGGGCTCCCCCTGCAGAATTGTTAATTAAGAGAGCACTCAAAACCAGGCTCCTTAGTCCACCCGGATCTCAATGATCACGTAGAAACCCGGCGTCACCGGCATAATGTGTACCACGATCGCGCGGCTGTATCGCGTGACATTGAGGTTAAGGACCCTGTGTTTGTCTTAATTACGGTCACGGTCCCAAATGGATTGCTGGCACTGTTTTAGCCAAGGAGGGGAATAGAGTGTTTGTTGTCAAACTCTTGAATGGACAAACATACAGAAAGCACTTGGATCAGACCAAACTGCGATTCACTGACAACCAAGAACAGTTTGAAGAAGACTTTACCATCTATGATTCACTAACACACACCCAACCAGCAATCGACCTCGCTGTCAACCACGAGGATGAACCCACCATGCCCGACAGTCCGATCAGACCAGCTGCGCTGCCGTGCAGCAATGATCCGACCAACTCACCCATGCCAGGTCTTCAACTCAGGCGGCAAATGCAGTATAATGTGGATAAATGTGAGGTTATCCACTTTGGGGGCAAAAACAGGAAGGCAGAATATTATCTGAATGGTGACAGATTAGGAAAAGGGGAGGTGCAACGAGACCTGGGTGTCATGGTACATCAGTCATTGAAAGTTGGCATGCAGGTACAGCAGGCGGTGAAGAAGGCAAATAGCATGTTGGCCTTCATAGCTAGGGGATTTGAGTACAGGAGCAGGGAGGTGTTACTGCAGTTGTACAGGGCCTTGGTGAGGCCTCACCTGGAATATTGTGTACAGTTTTGGTCTCCTAATCTGAGGAAGGACGTTCTTGCTATTGAGGGAATGCAGCGAAGGTTCACCAGACTGATTCCTGGGATGGCAGGACTGACATTGAGGAGCGATTGGATCGATTGGGCCTGTATTCAATGAAATTTAGAAGAATGAGAGGGGATCTCATAGAAGCATATAAAATTCTGACGGGATTGGACAGTTTAAGGCAGGAAGAAGTTCCCGATGTTGGGGAAGTCCAGAACTAGGAGTCACAGTCTAAGGATAAGGGGGAGGTCATTTAGGACCGAGATGAGGAGAAACTTCTTCACTCGGAGAGTTGTTAACCTGTGGAATTTGCTACCGCAGAGAGTTGTTGAGGCCAGTTCGTTAGATATATTCAAAAGGGAGTTAGATATGCCCCTTACAGCTAAAGGGATCAAGGGGTATGGAGAGAAAGCAGGAAAAGGGTACTGTAGTTGAATGATCAGCCATGATCTTATTGAATGGTGGTGCAGGCTCGAAGGGCCAAATGGCCTGCTCCTGCACCTAATTTCTATGTTTCTATAATCAACCCGGGAACGCAGAGCCCCGGATCGCCTCAACTTGTAAATAACTTGTACATAAGACTTTGGAGGGGAATGATCTTATGTATGTAAACTCTACCAAAGTGTAATACTTTCCACCAAGGGCCGCACCTGCATACCCTGGGCAAGCAGGTATAAAAGGCAGTCTACCATGCTGGTAGTTACAATAAAGAGACCAAGGTCACAACAGTTTGAGCTCAAGATGTGCAGTCTTGTGGAGTTATTCTTAATGTAACTGAAAGTTTGGATCGAAAAGAGACTGTTAGACAATGTGGTGCCTTCCAGCCATTGAGATGAGAGACTGGTCATGTCTGGATGTTAAATATTTGAGTACCTTGTTACAGTGGGAATAATGGAAATTCAGGACTAAACGATTTGATGATGTCTGTATGTTAAGTATTTGATTGTACCTTTGTTACTAATTAATGACATCTGTAGGTTAAACAAGCAATGTTAAGCATTTGAGTACCTTGTTACCGTGGGAATAATAGTCTGTATGTTAAACGATTCGGAAAACAGTTAGTCATGATTGTCTAAATGCAAATAATAAGAGTTCAAAGGCTTTTTAGATATAAAAGATGGAACTGGCTTTTGTCACAGACTCATGCAATGTCGAGACTCTTATGGACTGTAGAGACACTTGGACAGGAGAGACACTGGAATCTTGAAAGGTGTGTAACTTCTGGAAGAGCTGACTTTGCAAGCAGAGTTGTTGGCTTGTGAATGTCTGAATGTCTAAATAAAGATCCAACCTTTACAACAACTGTGTGTGTGCGGGTAATTCGACGTTAAAAGCAACAAAGCAAAAAAGAGCAAGACAGCTGTTTACAACATTTTGGTGACCCCAATGTTATTTTGAAAAATTCGTTGGCTGAGTCGTTCGAAGAAGTGTTTCCCACACATCAGTTCGAGGGTTGAGCATTCTCTTAGTTGTCGTGACTTAAAGGGATCTTCAGTTAGTATGGGAGGTTCAGGGGATATTCCAGATGAGGTCCGGTCATTTCTTAATGAGTGGATTGAGTCGAAAGGGGGACCTTATAGGATAGGACAGGAAACAATGACAAGAGGATGGAGAGAGACACGGCAGTCCTTAGTGGAGAATGTCCAGTTAAAAAAGATTAAAGGGTTTGGGTTAAAAAGTGATAAAAAGAGAAAAGCGTTAGTGCTATAGTGTCTAATGCTGGGGATTCAAAAGTTAGGAGAAGAGGCTGAGACTAGAGATAGAGAAGTTTCAGAACTCACAGAGCAGCAGCAAGGAAAGAAATAGAGAATTGGCGATTTCAGGCATTCGGGGCAGCCAGGACTGTACTGACGCTGGATCAACATCTTGCTGATGAACAAAACCATAATCAAGATCTACAGAAAGGAATATCTACGCTGCAGCAGATGGTGGTATTAGGTTGCCCAGCGGAGACAGCAATTGATGAAACCGGGTGGTATTCGGAGGATTCCCAAGGTCTGAGAGTTGAAAAGGGGAGTAAGGGACAGGGAGAATGCCCACCGTTCCCTTCCGAAGCTCCTTTGCCTCCTCCAACTTCGGAGCCTCGAATCCGTGTGGTGGGGTGGCATTAATGCAATAGTAAGAAAGGACATTAGATTGGATGATGTGGAATCGGTATGAGTGGAGCAACGGAATACCAAGGGGCAAAAAACACTAGTGGGAGTTGTGTACAGACCACCAAACAGTAGTAGTGAGGTTGGGGACAGCATCAAACAAGAAATTAGGGGTGCATGCAATAAAGGTACAGCAGTTATCATGGGTGACTTTAATCTACATATTGATTGGGCTAACCAAACTGGCAGCAATGCGGAGGATTTCCTGGAGTGTATTAGGGAATGTTTTCTCGACCAATATGTCGAGGAACCAACTAGAGAGCTGGCCAACCTAGACTGGGTAATGTGTAATGAGAAAGGGCTAATTAGCAATCTTGTTGTGCGAGGCCCCTTGGGGAAGAGTGACCATAATATAGTAGAATTCTTTCATAAGATGGAGTGTGACACAGTTAATTCAGAAACTAGGCTCCTGAACTTGAGGTTTGAGGTGTGAATTGGCTAGAATAGACTGGCAAATGATACTTTAAGGGTTGACGATGGATAGACAATGGCAAACATTTAAAGATCACATGGATGAACTTCAGCAATTGAATCCCTGTCTGGAGTAAAAATAAAATGGGGAAGGTGGCTCAACCGTTGTTAACAAGGGAAATTAAGGATAGTGTTAAATCCAAGGAAGAGGCATATAAATTGGCCAGAAAAAGCAGCAAACCTGAGGACTGGGAGAAATTAAGAATTCAGCAGAGGAGGACAAAAGGTTTAATTAAGAGGAGGAAAATAGAGTATGAGAAGAAGCTTACCGGGAACATAAAAACTGACTGCAAAAGCTTCTATAGATATGTGAAGAGAAAAGGATTAGTGAAGACAAACGTAGGTCCCTTGCAGTCGGATTCAGGTGAATTTATAATGGGGAACAAAGAAATGGCAGACCAACTGAACAAATACTTTGGTTCTGTCTTCACGAAGGAAGACACAAATAACCTTCCGGAATTACGAGGGGACCGAGGGTCTAGTGAGAAGGAGGAACTGAAGGATATCCTTATTAGGCGGGAACTGTACCCCAGACGAGTCAGTGTGTGTGGAACTGTACCCCAGTGAGAGTCAGTGTGTGTGGAACTGTACCCCAGTGAGAGGCAGTGTGTGTGCAACTGTACCCCAGTGAGAGTCAGTGTGTGTGGAACTGAACCACAGCGAGAGTCAGTACATATGGAACTGTACCCCAGTGAGAGTCATTGTGTGTGGGAATGTACCCCAGTGAGAGTCAAGTGTGTGTGGAACTGTACCCCAGTGAGAGTCAGTGTGTGGAACTGTACCCCAGTGAGAGCCATTGTGTGTGGCCCCAGTGAGAGTCAGTGTGTGTGGACTGTACCCCAGTGACAGTCAGTGTGTGTGGGACTGTACCCCAGTGTGAGTCAGTGTGTGTGGACTGTACCCCAGTGATAGTCAGTGTGTGTGGACTGTACCCCAGTGATAGTCAGTATGTGTGGGACTGTACCCCAGTGAGAGTCAGCGGGCTGGATTTCCGGGTCTTCTCTCCTTTTCTCGCCCCGGAGCGGTGGCAATGGTGCGCAGCAATTCTCGGGTCTGGTTTAACAGCGGCTCTGAGCAGCACCGCCCGGAAGAGCTGCGCCTGGTGCATTACGCCCCGCCTGGTTGCGACACCGGTGCGAGTTTGGACTATTGCCCGACCCATATGCGCAAAGCGCATGCCGCATTGACCCCCCCATGGGAAATCAGGGCAGACCAAGAATCCCGACAGCGGAGCAATGAGTCATGGACTCCTAAGTTAAGTGTGATTGTTTTTTCTTTTCATTTTTTTGGCCATTTGTGTTGTAGTGGCGTGGGCAATGTTTTTGTTGTTTTTTTTATTTTAACCTCCCCCACGTCTCTGGGAGCGCTCCCACCCGGCTCTTTAGCTCGGGCGTTCCCCATCCTCGCGCTCGAGAGAGGTGTACAACGCCTCCCTTAGCGCGCGCCCCCTGATGCAAACTGTTCCCGGGCGCTAACTCTCCCGCCCCGCTGCCATTATCACCCCGAAAACATCAAAGCTGAAAATCCAGTCCAGTGTCTTTTCAGGGTTGAATTACTGAAGGAGAACAGTATGATGGAAGGGTTGGGGAGTGGGATTAGGAGGATCCCTCTTTCGAAGAGATGCCAGATGTGTGAATTGTGCTGGAAGGTTGCACGATGTGAAGTAGTTGCACACCCATGGACGCCGCGCTCAGTGTCCGTACCTGCTCTCCAGGATGGCCTGTTCCACGTGTGTGCTCCTCTTGTGGGCCAAGGCTCCTGCCGAACTCTGGCTCATCACCGACAGAAACTGGAGCAGTAGCTTCGTGCTCTCCGTCTTACCGGCTCCACTCTCCCCACTGCACAGGTCGCAGGTCGCAGGTCACAGGCCAGGGGGCGAAAAACATCTACAAGTTAGACCTTCGCTCGCCGTATTTTATTCATGTTGTTTACTCATTAGAGTTTGGCAATGTGGTGATCCTGTTGCTGGACTAATAACCCAGAGAACGAGAGTTCAGAACCCACATGGGCAGTTTGAGAATTTGAATCCAATTTAAAAATCTGGAACTTAGCATCTGGTCTCAGTAAAAGTGACCATTAAGCTGTCGGATTATCATAAAAACCCAACTGGTTCACCAACAGTCTTCAGGGAAGGAAACCTGCCGTCCTTACCTGGTCTGGGCCTATATCACTTTAGTCCCACACAAAGGTGGGGTAGAGGGATATGTGGAGACGGTGGGTGGGGTTGGGGGAGGCAGTGGCTGGGGTTGGAGGGGACAGTGGGTGGGGTTGGGTTTTGGGGGAAGATGGTGGGTGGGGTTCGGGGAGAAGGTGGGTGGGGGGGTTTGGGGAGAAGGTGGGTGGGGGGGTTTGAGGAGAAGGTAGGTGGGGGGGGGTTTGTGGAGAAGGTGGGTGGGGGGTGGTTTGTGGAGAAGGTGGGTCGGGGGTGGTTTGAGGAGAAGGTGGGTGGGGGGGGTTTGTGGAGAAGGTGGGTGGGGGGGGTTTGGGGAGAAGGTAGGTGGGGGGTGGTTTGAGGAGAAAGTGGGTGGAGGGGTTTGGGGAGAAGGTAGGTGGGGGGGGTTTGTGGAGAAGGTGGGTCGGGGGTGGTTTGTGGAGAAGGTGGGTGGGGGGTGGTTTGGGGAGAAAGTGGGTGGGGGGGGTTTGGGGAGAAGGTAGGTGGGTGGGGTTTGTGGAGAAGGTGGGTGGGGGGGTTTGGGGAGAAGGTGGATGGGGGGTTTGGGGAGAAGGTGGGTGGGGGGGGTTTGGGGAGAAGGTGGGTGGGGGGTGGTTTGAGGAGAAAGTGGGTGGGGGGGTTTGGGGAGAAGGTAGGTGGGGGGGTTTGTGGAGAAGGTGGGTGGGGGGGGTTTGTGGAGAAGGTGGGTGGGGGGTGGTTTGGGGAGAAAGTGGGTGGGGGGGGTTTGGGGAGAAGGTGGGTGGGGGGGTTTGGGGAGAAGGTGAGTGGGTGGGATTTGTGGAGAAGGTGGGTGGGGGGGTTTGGGGAGAAGGTGGATGGGGGGTGGTTTGGGGAGAAAGTGGGTGGGGGGGTTTGGGGAGAAGGTAGGTGGGGGGGTTTGTGGAGAAGGTGGGTGGGGGGGTTTGGGGAGAAGGTGAGTGGGTGGGATTTGTGGAGAAGGTGGGTGGGGGATGGTATGGGGAGAAAGTGGGTGGGGGGGGTTTGGGGAGAAGGTGGGTGGGGGGGTTTGGGGAGAAGGTGAGTGGGTGGGATTTGTGGAGAAGGTGGGTGGGGGGGTTTGGGGAGAAGGTGGATGGGGGGTGGTTTGGGGAGAAAGTGGGTGGGGGGGTTTGGGGAGAAGGTAGGTGGGGGGGTTTGTGGAGAAGGTGGGTGGGGGGGTTTGGGGAGAAGGTGAGTGGGTGGGATTTGTGGAGGTGGGTGGGGGGGTTTGGGGAGAAGGTGGGTGGGTGGGGTTGGGACGGACGGTGGATGTGGTTGGGCTTTGGGGAGGTGAGTGGGTGGGGGGGGGGGGGGTTGGGGAGATGGTGCGTTGGGCGTGGGAGGATGGTGGTGGGTTTTGATCTGATTGTTTCTCCCTGTTCGTAACTTGCTTTGGTTGGTAGCCTGACATCAGTAGTAGGGAAAATATGAGAATCTATTATTAAGGAAGTGGTGACAGGGCACGTAGAAAATAATAATAGGATTGGGCAGAGTCAACACGGATTTATAAAAAAAGACTTGCATTTATATAGCGCCTTTCATGACCACCAGAAGTCTCAAAACGCTTTACAGCCAATGAAGTACTTTTTGGAGTGTAGTCACTGTTGTAATGTGGGAAACACAGCAGCCAATTTGCGCACAGCAAGCTCCAACAAACAGCAATATGATAATGACGAGATAATCTGCTAATTTGTAATGTTGGTTGAGGGATAAATATTGGCCAGGACACCGGGGATAACTCCCCTGCTCTTCTTCGAAATAGTGCCATGGGATCTTTTATGTCCACTTGAGAGAGCAGACAGGACCTTGGTTTAACATCTCATCTGAAAGACGGCACCCTCTGACAGTGCAGCGCTCCCTCAGCACAGCACTGGAGTGTCAGCCTTGATTTTTCTGCGCTCAAATCCATGGAGTGGGACTTGAACACACAAGCTTCTGACTCAGAGGCGACAGTGTTACCCACTGAGCCATGGCTGACACATTATGAAAGGAAAATCAGGTTTGACAAATCTGTTTAGAGTTTTTTGAGTGTGCAACTAGTAGAATAGATAAGGAGGAACTAGTGGATGTGGTGTATTTGGATTTTCAGAAGGCATTCGATAAGGTGCCACACAAGAGCATATTAAACAAAATTAGGGCTCATGGGATTGGGGGTAATATACTAGCATGGATTGGTTAACGGACAGAAACAGAGAATAGGAATAGAATCATAGAAATTTACAGCACGTAGGTCATTTCAGCCCATCGTGTCCACAACGGTCAACAAAGCGCTATGCAGCATAATGACGGACCAGGCTCAAGGGGCCAAATGGCCTACTCCTTCTCCTAATTCTTATGTTCTTGTCTAGCCTGTGTTGAGCCTAGCACACAGGGGGTTTCGGAGACTCCCTGACCTGATTCATGCCCCTTCCTGCAGCAGTAGCTGGTGGGACCCACGTACCTGATGAGCACGCATTGGCTGTCCTGGCGCTTCCACAAGCAGCGGTAACACTCGTTAGCGATTGCAAAGATGTGCGGCGGCAGGTCCCCGAGCTGGTGTCTGCTGTACAGCTCGACTGTGCTGGCACTGTACAGGCTCTCGATGGATTTGTACGGATTCACTGCAGTCAGGATCGAGCCAATGTTAGTCTGGGGAAAATGCAGGATTAGCCTTTCGGAAGCTGAGCAATGGGATTACTGCAACAGGGAATATCCTGCAATGGGAATATCCTGCAATGGGAAATCCGGGAATAGGAATATTCTGCAATGGGAATATTCTGCAATGGGAAATCCTGCAATGGGAATATTCTGGAATGGGAATATTCTGCAATTGGAAATCCTGCAATGGGAATATTCTGCAATGGGAAATCCTGCAATGGGAATATTCTGTAATGGGAATATTCTGCAATTGGAAATCCTGCAATGGGAATATTCTGCAATGGGAAATCCTGCAATGGGAATATTCTGTAATGGGAATATTCTGCAATTGGAAATCCTGCAATGGGAATATTCTGCAATGGGAAATCCTGCAATGGGAATATTCTGTAATGGGAATATTCTGCAATTGGGAATCCTGCAATGGGAAATCCTGCAATAGGGAAATCCTGTAATGGGAATATTCTGCAATTGGGAATCCTGCAATAGGAATATCCTGCAATAGGAATCCTGCAATGGAAATATTCTGTAATGATCACATTGAAATGGAGACTTGGTGAGGTTTTTGTGGGAATGGCCTATGTGCTGATGCAGCTCATTGATTCCATATGGGCTCAAATTCTGTTAAGTTAGGAGCCTTTAAATAAAGGTTAGTTAAATCTGCTGACTGCTGAGTAGTTGCTGGGTGTGTTTTGCTAAGGTTTAGAGTTTAGTTTTACTTGATAGCTCCGAGTGTAACTAGAGGGATGGCAGGACAGCTCAGTCCCGTGGATTGCACATCCTGCGGCATGTGGGAAATCCTGGACGCTTCACGCAGCCTGGACGACCCTGTGTGCAGGAGGTGTCTCCAGCTGCACCAACTCCAGCTCCACGTTTCGGAGCTTGAGCGGCGGCTGGAGTCACTGCGGTGCATCTGCGAGACTGAGAGCTACGGGGATAGCACGTTTCTAGAGGTGGTCACCCCGCAGCTTAAGAGTGTGCAAGCAGATAGGGACTGCCGGGCAGAAGAGGAGGACTAGGCAGGTAGTGCAGGAGTCCCCCTAGTCCATCTCGCTCTCCAACCAGTACGCTATTCTGAGTACCAGTGAGGGCAATGGTGGCTCTGGGGTGTGCAGCCAGAGCCAAATCCACGGCACCACGGGTGGCTCAGCTGCACTTGGGGGGGGGGGGGGGCGGGAGGAAGAAGAATGGAAAATCTATAGTGGTAGGGGATTTCATAGTCAGGGGAGCAGACAGGCGTTTCTGCGGCCGCAGACGTGACTCCAGGATGGTATATTGCCTCCCGTGCCAGGGTCAAGGATGTCACTGAGCGGCTGCAGGGCATTCTGGGGAGAGAGGGCGAACAGCCAGAAGTCGTGGTCCATATCAGGACCAATGACATGGGTAGAAAGATGGATGAGGTCCTGCAGACAGAGTTTAGGGAGCTAGGAGAGAGATTAAAAATCAGGACCTCAAAAGCTAGTAATCTTCGGATTACTCCCGGTGCCACGAGCAAGTGAGTACTGAAATAGGAGGATAGAGCAGATGAATACGTGGCTGGAGAGATGGTGCAGGCGGGAGGACTTTCATTTCCTGAGGTATTGGGACCGCTTCTGGGGGAGGTGGAACCTGTACAAGCCGGACAGGTTGCACCTCAACAGGGCCGGGACCTATATCCTCGTGGGGGGGTTTGCTAGTGCTGTTGGGGAGGGTTTAAACTAGCTTGGCAGGGGGATGGGAACCTGAGAATAGATTCAGTGGGGAGGGGAGTAAAGCTGGAATTAGAAAGCAAAAATAAAGAAAGTGAGTTTGAAGGAGAGAGGAAACAAGTCGGAAAAAAATGGTTAAACAATACAAATTTAAAGGCACTTTGTCTAAATGCGCGTAGCATTCATAACAAAACAGATGAGTTGACGGCACAAATAGATACAAATAGGTATGATCTGATAGCCATCACAGAGACATGGTTGCAAGGTGACCAGGACTGGGAATTAAATATTCAGGGGTATTTGACAATCCAGAAGGACAGACAGAAAGGAAAAGGAGGTGGGGTAGCTCTATTGATAAATGATGGAATCACTGCAGTAGTGAGAAACGGTATTGGCTTAAATGATCAGGATGTTGAAAGAGTTTGGGTGAAGACAAGGAATAATACGGGGAAAAAGTCAATGGTGGGCGTAGTCTATAGGCCCCCTAACAGTAACAACTCTATTGGTCGGAGTATAAACCAGGAAATAGTGGGAGCTTGTAAAAAGGGAACAGCAATAATCATGGGTGATTTTAACCTCCAAATTGATTGGACAAATCAAAGTGGTCAGGGTCGCCTTGAGGAAGAGTTCATAGAGTGCATAAGGGACGGGTTCCTTGAGCAGTATGTAACGGAACCAACCAGGGAGCAGGCTATCCGAGATCTGGTCCTGTGTAATGAGATAGGATTAATAAACAATCTCCTAGTCAAGGATCCCCTTGGAATGAGTGATCATAGTATGGTTGAATTTCAAATTCAGATGGAGGGTGAGAAAGTTGGATCTCTAACCAGCGTACTAAGCTTAAATAAAGGAGACTATGAAGGTATGAGGGCAGAGTTGGCTAAAGTGGACTGGGAAAATCGATTAAAGTGTAGGACGGTTGCTGAACAGTGGTGTACATTTAAGGAGATATTTCACAACTCTCAAGAAAAATATATTCCAGTGAGGAGAAAAGGGTGTAAAAAAAAAGATAGCCATCCGTGGCTAACTAAAGAAATAAAGGACGGTATCCAATTAAAAACAAGGGCATACAAAGTGGCCAAAACTAGTGGGAGGACAGAAGGTTGGGAAGCGTTTAAAAGCCAGCAAAGAATGACTAAAAAAATAATTAAGAAAGGGAAGACAGACTATGAAAGTAAACTAGCGCAAAATATAAAAACAGGTTGCAAGAATTTCTATAGGTATATAAAAAGGAAGAGTGTGGCTAAAGTAAATGTTGGTCGATTAGAGGACGAGACAGAGGAACTAGTAATGGGGAACTTGGAGATGGCAGAAACTCTGAACAAATATTTTGTATCAGTCTTTATGGTAGAGGACACAAACAATATCCCAACAGTAGATAGTCAAGGGGCTATGGGGGGGGAGGAACTTAACACAATCACAATCACTAAGGAGGTGGTACTCAGTAAAATAATGGGACTAAAGGCAGATAAATCCCCTGGACCTGATGGCTTGCATCCTAGGGTCTTAAGAGAAGTAGTGGCAGGGATTGTGGATACATTGGTTGTAATTTACCAAAATTCCCTGGATTCTGGGGAGGTCCCAGCAGATTGGAAAACTGCAAATGTAACGCCCCTATTTAAAAAAGGAGGCAGACAAAAAGCAGGAAACTATATACCAGTTAGCCTAACATCTGTGGTTGGGAAAATGTTGGAGTCCATTATTAAAGAAGCAGTAATAGGACATTTGGAAAAGCATAATTCGGTCAGGCAAAGTCAGCATGGATTTATGAGGGGAAGTCATGTTTGACAAATTTGCTGGAATTCTTTGAGGATGTAACGAACAGGGATGATAAAGGGGAACCAGTGGATGTGGTGTATTTGGACTTCCAAAAGGCACTTGACAAGGTGCCATATAAAAGGTTACTGCTCAAGATAAAAGTTCACGGGGTTGGGGGTAATATATTAGCATGGATAGAGGATTGGCTAACTAATAGAAAATAGAGAATCAGGATAAATAGTTCATTCTCAGGTTAGCAATCAGTAACTAGTGGATTGCCGCAGGGATCAGTGCTGGGACCCCAACTATATTACACTCTATATTAACGATTTGGAAGAAAGGACCGAGTGTAATGTGGCCATGTTTGCTGATGATACAAAGAAGGGAGGAAAAGCAATGTCGGAGGACATTAAAAATCTGCAAAAGGACATAGACAGGCTAAGTGAGTGGGCAAAAATTTGGCAGATGGAGTATAATGTTGGAAAGTGTGAGGTCATTCATTTTGGCAGAAAAAAATCAAAGATCAAGTTATTATTTAAATGGAGAAAAATTGCAAAATACTTCAGTACAGTGGGACCTGGGGATACTTGTGCATGAAACATAAAAGGTTAGGATGCATGCACAATAAGTGATCAGGAAGGCGAATGGAATCTTGGCCTTTATTGCAAAGGGGATGGAATTTAAAAGCAGGGAGGTCTTGCTACAGTTATTCGGGGTATTTGTGAGGCCACACCTGGAATACTGCAGTTTTGGTTTCCATATTTATGAAAGGATATACTTGCTTTGGACGCAGTTCAGAAAAGGTTAACTAGGTTGATTCCGGAGATGAGGGGGTTGACTTGTGAGGAAAGGTTGAGGAGGTTGGGCCTCTACTCATTGGAATTCAGAAGAATGAGAGGTGATCTTATCGAAACGTATAAGATTATGAGGGGGCTTGACCAGATGGATGTAGAGAGGATGTTTCCACTGAAAGGGGAGACTAGAACTCGAGGGCATAATCTTAGAATAAGGGGCCACCCATTTAAAACTGAGATGAGGAGGAATTTCTTCTCTCTGAGGGTTGTAAATCTGTGGAATTTGCTGCCTCAGAGCTGTGGAAGCTGGGACATTGAATAAATTTAAGACAGAAATAGACAGTTTCTTAACCGATAAAGGATTAAGGGGTTATGGGGAGCGGGCAGGGAAGTGGAGCTGAGTCCATGATTGGATCAGCCATGATCATATTCAATGGCGGAGCAGGCTCGAGGGGCCATATGGCCTACTCCTGCTCCTATTTCTTATGTTCTTATGTTCTTATGTTCTTATGTTAAATCGAGCTCCAGATAGGCTCCACTCTCTGTTGGGGGACTGAGGGAGAATCTACAATACAATAATCAGACACAGATTCTGGATGGAGCGGGACTGGTGAGGTGAATTAACTTTTGATGTTCTGGAAGGGCAGCTTTGAGTCACTGATGATACTCTTTGCTTGGGCTGACCAGGAGTAACCGTCGCATGTGCAAGGAGTTGGACGCTCCCATCCCAACACAAGGAAACCGAGTGGGAGAAGGAGAGGAGGGAACCGCGGGAGGGGAAGGACAATGACATACATAGATCTTATCCTGCTTGTATCGGAGGAAAAGGTTGTAGAGAATGGCGGCTTCGTGTAGGTCTGCGAGATTCGACATGTCGTCCATGCCATCCATACTGGTCTGGTGCATTGTGACAGCAAGCTCATTGGACAGAGCGGACCGCTCATAGGAAAGCACCTAGAGAGAGAGAGAGGGGCGGGGGAGAGAGGGCGAGAGAGAGAGAGAGAGAGAGAAGGCGACAGAGAGAGAGAGAAAGAGAGGGAGATAGAGAGAGAGAGAGATAAATAGAGATAGAGAGAGGGGGGAGATAGGGGGGGGGAGAGAGAGAGAGAGAGAGAGAGAGATAGAGAGAGGGCGACAGAGAGAGGGAGAGAGGGGGAGATAGAGAGAGGGGGAGATAGAGGGGGAGATAGAGAGAGAGAGGGGGGGAGTGAGAGAGAGAGCCAGAGAGAGAGGGGGCGATAGAGAGAGGGGGCGATAGAGAGGGAGAAAGAGAGGGGGAGAGAGAGGGGGAGAGAGAGATAGAGAGGGAGGGGGAGCGAGAGAGAGAGGAAGACAGAGACAGAGAGAGAGAGAGAGTCAGAGAGAGAGAGAGACACAGAGAGAGAGGAAGAAAGACAGAGGGAGCCAGAGAGAGGGGGAGATAGAGAGAGGGGGAGATAGAGAGAGGGGGAGATAGAGAGAGAGGGAGATAGAGAGAGAGGGAGATAGAGAGAGGGGGAGCAAGAGAGAAAGGGAGACAGAGACAGAGAGAGAGAGAGCGAGAGCGAGAGAGGGAGAAAGAGAGAGGGAGCCAGAGAGAGAGAGACAGAGACAGAGAGAGGGAGCCAGAGAGACAGAGGAAAATAGAGAGAGACAGAGAGCAAGTGAGAGAGAAAGAGAGAGAGTGACAGTGAGAGAGAGAGAGAGGGCGAGGGAGAGATAGAGAGAGAGAGGGAGCGAAAGAGAGGGTGACAGAGAGAGAGGGAGCAAGAGACAAAGAGAGGGAGAGAGAGGGAGCGAAAGAGACAGAGGGAGACAGAGAGAGAAAGAGGGAGTGAGAGAGAAAGAGAGGGAAATAGAGAGAGACAGAGAGAGGGAGAGAATGATTCAGAGAGAGAAAGAGAGGGAAAGAGAGAGAGACAGAGAGAGGGAGAGAATGATTCAGAGAGAGAAACAGAGAGAGAGAGAGAGAGAGAGAGTGAGAGAAGAAGAGACAGAGAGACAGAAAGAGAGGGAGAGAGAGGGAGACAGTCAGAGTGAGGGGGAGAGAGAAGGAAGGAAAATATCAACACATCAAAACCCCAAATGTGGCGGACATCAGCCTCAACATCTGTTACACATCACACCTGTCACTCAGCCTGTTATGTAATGATGTGTGTATCGTCCTGGTACCTTAAATGTAATGTAAGTACTATGCCACACCACAGAGGGCGCTGTGGTGGGAAACCCTGTAGTACCTGCAACAGGCGCTATATAAGGCTGACCACCACACCTGAGAGGCACTCTGGAGCTGAACAATAAAGGACGAAGGTCACAGCAGTTAGATTTACACCAGACCGTGTGGAGTCAGTGATTTGTGTGCTACATGCACCACATTGGCAACGAGGAAGCGGGGGGCGGGGGCCTCCCACTCACCTGCCGTGCTGTGAGGCACCGGGGGCAGGGATGAGGCAGTGAATAGTGTGACTGGGAATTTTCTCTCTCGCTCGCTCACATTCTCACTCTCGCTCTCCCTGTTCCATGTGTCTCTCAGGACGTCCTAAAGCGCTTTACAGCCTACAAAGTACTTTTTGAAGTGTAGTCACTGTTGTAATATGCAAAACACGGAAGCCAATTTACAAACAGCAAGATCCCATAATGTGCTAACGACCAAACAAACTGTTCTAGTGATGCTGGTTGAGGGATAAATATTGGCCCCAGGACACCGGGGATAACACCTCTGCTCTTCTTCGAAATAGAGCCATGGGATCTTTGAATGCACCTCAGGTTAGCATCTCATCCGAAAGATGGCCCCTCCAACAGTGCAGCACTCCCTCAGTATTGCCCCTCCGACTGTGCAACGCTCCCTCAGTACTGCCCCTCCAACAGTGCAACACTCCCTCAGTACTGCCCCTCCAATAGTGCAACACTCCCTCAGTACTGCCCCCCCGACAGTGCGGCGCTCCCTCAGTACTGCCCCTCTGACAGTGCGGCACTCCCTCAGTGCTGCCCCTCTGACAGTGCGGCGCTCCCTCAGTATTGCCCCTCTGACAGTGCGTCACTTCCTCAGTACTGCCCCTCTGACAGTGCGGCACTCCCTCGGTACTGCCCCTCCGACAGTGTATCACTCCCTCGGTACTGCCCCTCCGACAGTGTATCACTCCCTCAGCACTGCCCCTCCGACAGTGCGGCGCTCCCTCAGTACTGCCCCTCCGACAGTGCAGTGCTCCCTCAGTACTGCCACTTCGACAGTGCGGCGCTCCTCAGTACTGCTCCTCCAACAGTGCGACGCTCCCTCAGTAATTCCCCTCCGACAATGCAGCATTCCCTCAGTACTGCCCCTCCGACAGTGCAGTGCTCCCTCAGCACTCCGCCTAAGACAGTGCAGCACTCCCTCAATACTGCTCCTCCGAGAGCGCAATGCTCTCTCAGTACTGCCCCTCCAACAGTGCAGCGTCCCCTCAGTACTGCCCCTCCGACAGTGCAGCACTCCCTCAGTACTGCCCCTCTGACAATGTGGCACTCCCTCAGTACTGCCACTCCGACAGTGCGGTGCTCCCTCAGTACTGCTCCTTCGACAGTGCAACGCTCCCTCAGTAATTCCCCTCCGACAATGCAGCATTCCCTCAGTACTGCCCCTCTGACAATGTGGCACTCCCTCAGTACTGCCACTCCGACAGTGCGGCGCTCCCTCAGTACTGCTCCTTCGATAGTGCGACGCTTCCTCAGTAATTCCCCTCCGACAATGCAGCATTCCCTCAGTACTGCCCCTCCGACAGTGCAGCGCTGAGCGACTCTGGGCACTGACACAGGTGGTGAGGGGTGAGGGGGCAGGAGGGGAGAGGGTAATTGGGAAGGGGGGTTAATGGAGAGGGGGGGTTATTGGGGAGGGGTTTATATGGGAGGGGGTTTATATGGGAGGGGGTTAGAGGGGAGAGGGTTAGCGGGGAGGGGGTTAGGGGGAGGGGGTTAGAGGAGAGGGTTTCTTTAGGGGAGGGGGTTAGAGTGGAACGGGGTTAGAGCGGAGAGGGGTTAGAGTGGAGCGGGGGGTTATTGGGGAAGGGGTTAGAAGGGAGTGGGGTTAGATGGGGACGGGGTTAGAGTGGAGGGGGTTAGAGTGGAGTGGGTTATTGGGGAGGGAGGTTATTGGGGAGGGGAGGGGGTTGGAAGGGAGGGAGGTTATTGGGGAGGGGGGTTCGAGGGGAGAGGGTTAGCGGGGAGGAGGGTTATTGGGGAGAGGGTTAGAGGGCAGACACACATGCCGAAGCCTCACCTCTCCGTATTCGGTAGTGAACAGGACAATCCCGTCGGCCGATCTGCTAACACAGCTCGGGACCAGCTGATCTTTCACTCGAAGCCACACCCGGGAACCCTGGAACACAGAGCGAGGGAGCAGGTTAGTCAGCACCAGAGAGTGTGAGACAGAACGGCAAAACGTTCATTCAGCCCATCGTATCTGTGCCACCACTTAACGTGAGCAATCCCAAACTAATCCCACTGTCCCGCTCCCTCCCCACAACACAGAAAACAGAGAGTCAGGCTAAATGGGTCATTTTCCGGTTGGCAAACAGTAACTAGTGGGGTGCCACAGGGATCGGTGCTGGGGCCTCAACTATTTACAATCTATATTAATGACTTGGATGAAGGGACCGAGTGTAATGTAGCCAAGTTTGCTGATGATACAAATTGTGAGGAGGACACAAAAAATCTGCAAAGGGATATAGATAGGCTAAGTGAGTGGGCAAAAATTTGTCAGGTGGAGTATAATGTGGGAAAGTATGAGGTAATCCACTTTGGCAGGAATAATAGAAAAGCAAATTATTATTTAAATGGAAATTACAAAATGTTGCAGTACAGAGGGACCTGGGGGTCTTGTGCATGAAACACAAAAAGTTAGTACGCAGGTACAGCAAGTAACCAGGAAGACCAATGGAATGTTGGCCTTTATTGCAAGGGGGATGGAGTATAAAAGCAGAGAAGTCCTGCTGCAACTGTACACCTGGAGTACTGCGTACAGTTTTGTTCTCCATATTTAAGGAGGGGTATACTTGCATTGAAAGCTGTTCAGAGAAGGTTCACTCGGATTCCTGAGGGCATTGACTTATGAAGAAAGTTTGAGCAGGTTGGGCCTAGACTCAATGGAGTTTAGAAGAATGAGAGGTGATCTTATTGAAACATATAAGATACTGAGGGGGCTCGACAAGGTAGATGCAGAGAGGATGTTTTCACTCGTGGTAGAATCTAGAACTAGGGGGCATAGTTTCAGAATAAGGGGTCGCCCATTTAGAACTGAGATGAGGAGGAATTTCTTCTCTTAGAGGGTCGTGAATCTGTGGAATTGTCTGCCCCAGAGAGCTGTGGAGGCTGGGTCATTGAATATATTTAAGGTGGAGATAGATTTTGTAATATAAGGGAGTGAAGGGTTATGGGGAGCGGGCAGAGAAGTGGAGCTGAGCCCAAGATCATATCAACCATGATCTTATTAAAGATAATGCTCGAGGGGCCAAATGGCCTACTCCAGCTCCTATTTCTTATACTCTTATGTATCAATCCCAAACTAATCCCACAGCCCCACGCTCTCCCCATAGTCCTGTATCAATCCTAAACTAATCCCACAGCCCCACTCTCTCCCCATAGCCCTAAATCAATCCCAAACTAATCCCACTGCCCCACTCCCTCCCCATAGCCCTGTATCAATCCCAAACTAATCCCACTGCCCCACTCTCTCCCCATAGCCCTGTATCAATCCCCAAACTAATCCTACTGCCCCGCTCCCTCCCCATAGCCCTGTATCAATCCCCAAAGTAATCCCACTGCACCGCTCTCTCCCCAGAGCCCTGTATCTTCCTCTGTTTCAAGGATGTATCCAGCTTTCCATTAAAAGATGTCACAGTCCCTGACCCCCGCACTGGGACAGTGTATAAACCCCCTCCCCACATTGGGACAGTGTATAACCCCCACCCCCGCACTGGGACAGTGTATAACACCCCCTCCCCGCACTGGGACAGTGTATAACCTCCCCCACCCCGCGCACTGGGACAGTGTATAACCCCCCCCACCCCCACCCCCCACACCGCACTGGGACAGTGTATAACCCCCCTCCCCCGCACTGGGACAGTGTATAACCCCCCCTCCCCCGCACTGGGACAGTGTATAACCCCCCCCTCCCCCGCACTGGGACAAAGTATAACCCCCCCTCCCCCGCACTGGGACAGTGTATAACCCCCCCTCCCCCGCACTGGGACAAAGTATAAACCCCCCCCCCCTCCCCCGCACTGGGACAGTGTATAACCCCCCCTCCCCCGCACTGGGACAAATTATAACCCCCCCTCCCCCACACTGGGACAGTGTATAACCCACCCACACTGGGACAGTGTATAAACCACCACCCCCCCACTCCCCTGCACTGGGACAGTGTATAACCTCCCCGCTCCCCCCCGCACCACACAGTGTATAACCCCCCTCCCCCGCAGTGGTACAGTGTATAACCCCCTCCCCCGCAGTGGGACAGTGTATAACCCCCCCCTCCCCCGCAGTGGGACAGTGTATAACCCCCCCCCCTCCCCCACACTGGGACAGTGTATAACCCCCCCCCCCAACACTGGGACAGTGTATAACCCCCCCCCCCCTCCCCCACACTAGGACAGTGTATAACCCCCCCCTCCCCCACACTGGAACAATGTATAAACCCCCCCCACCCCACTGGGACAGGGTATAACCCACGTACACTGGGACAGTGTATAACCCACGCACACTGGGACAGTGTATAACCCCACCCCCCCACCCACACTGGGACAGTGTATAACCCCCCCCCCACACTGGGACAGTGTATAACTCCCCCCGCAGACTGGGACAGTGTATAACCCACGCATACTGGGACAGTGTATAAACCCCCCCCCCCACACTGGAACACTGTATAAACCGCCCCCCCACCCCCCGCCCCCACACTGGAACAGTGTATAACCCACCCGCACGGGGACAGATTCTTGAATATATTTCTGGATTTAGAATGCGGAAACTGAGGAGAAGCAGCAGGGCCGGCTAAGGCTGGATTTATCAGATTGGGAATGCAACATTCCTCCGCGATTTATATCAGAATTGCTTCATCAAATAAACACAGACATTCTCCCAGGCTCCTGTCTGACCCACCAGCTCCCACTGGCTTCCGAACCATCCCGCCACACATACTCAGCTCCAGAGGTTGGGGAGAGGGAAGTAAGGGGGAGGGGCTACGTGGGGCAGGGGAGGGAAGGCGTTGCGGGGCGGGGGTGGGGAGGAGGTGGGGAGGGATCGGAGGCGAGGGGAGGGGGGTGGGGTTGTAGGGGGAGGGGAGGTGAGGGGCTGGGAGGTGGGGCAGGAGAGTGAGGGATTGCGGGAGGGGAGGGGATGGAGGTGGGGCGGGAGGGGCATGGGGAGGTGTTGCGGCGGGGGGGAGGTGGGGTGGTAGGGGTTGCGGAGGAGAGGGGAAGCAGAGGCGTGTGGAGGGAGGTGAGGCGGGTGGAGGAGGGGAGGGAATGGTTGCGGGGGGGAGGGGAATGGGGAGTGGTTGCAGGAGGGAGGTGGGGCGGGAGGGGGGGGGTTGCGGGGGGAGGGGAGGGGAGGGGGAGGGGAGGGGGAGGGGAGGGGGAGGGAAGGGGGAGGGGAGGGGAGGTGGGGCGGGAGGGGGAGGGGCTGCTGGGGAGGAGGCGAGGAAGGTGGGGTGGGAGGGTATAGGCTGTGGCTGTGGGAGGGAGGGGCAGGGGAGGTAAGGGGTGGGAGGGGGATGGGGAGGGAGGGGAAGTGAGGGAGGAGCATGGGGTGGGAAGGGGAGGTGAGGCTGCGGGAGGGGAGGGGAGGGGTGGGAGGGGGATGCGGTGGAGTTGTGGGAGGGAGCTGGGGTGGGAGGGAGAAGGGGGGGGCGAGGGAGGGGGATAGAAACATAGAAAATAGATGCAGCAGCAGGCCATTCGGCCCTTCGAGCCTGCACCACCATTCAATAAGATCATGGCTGATCATTCCCTCAGTACCCCTTTCCTGCTTTCTCTCCATACCCCTTGATCCCTTTAGCCGTAAGGGCCACATCTAACTCCCTTTTGAACATGTCCAACGAACTGGACTCCACAACTTTCTGTGGCAGAGAATTCCATAGGTTCACAATTCTCTGGGTGAAAAGGTTTTTCCTCATCTCGGTCCTAAATGGCTTACCCCTTATCCTTAGACTGTGTCCCCTGGTTCTGGGCTTCCCCAACATCGGGAATATTCTTCCTGCATCGAACCTGTCCAGTCCCGTCAAAAGTTTATACGTTTTTATCAGATACCCTCTCATTCTTCTAAATTCCAGTGAATATAAGCCTAGTCGATCCAGTCTTTCTTCATATGTCAGTCCTGCCATCCCGGGAATCAGTCTGGTGAACCTTCGCTGCACTCCCTCAATAGCAAGAACGTCCTTCCTCAGATTAGGAGACCAAAACTGCACACAATACTCAAGGTGTCGTCTCACTAAGGCCCTGTACAACTGCAGCAAGACCTCCCTGTTCCTAAATTCAAATCCCCTCGCTATGAAGGCCAACATGCCATTTGCTTTCTTTACTGCCTGCTGTATCTGCATGCCAACCTTCAATGACTGATGTACCATGTCACCCAGGTCTCGTTGCACCTCCCCTTTTACTAATCTGTCACCATTCAGATAATAATCTGCCTTCCTGTTTTTGCCACCAAAGTGGATAACCTCACATTTATCCACATTATACTGCATCTGCCATGCATTTGCCCATTCACCTAACCTATCCAAGTCACTCTGCAGCCTCTGAGCATCCTCCTCACAGCTCACACCGCCACGCAGCTTAGTGTCATCTGCAAACTTGTTGAGATATTACATTCAATTCCTTCGTCTAAATCATTAATGTATATTGTAAATAGCTGATGTCCCAGCACTGAATCCTGCAGTGCCCCACTAATCACTGCCTGCCATTCTGAAAAGGACCCGTTTATCCCGACTCTTTGCTTCCTGTCTGCCAACCAGTTCTCTATCCACGTCAATACATTACCCCCAATACCATGTGCCTTAATTTTGCACACCAATCTCTTATGTGGGACCTTGTCAAAAGCCTTTTGAAAGTCTAAATACACCACATCCACTGGTTCTCCCTTGTCCACTCTACTAGTTACATCCTCAAAAAATTCGAGAAGATTTGTCAAGTATGATTTCCCTTTCATAAATCCATGCTGACTTGGACCGATCCTGTCACTACTTTTCAAATGCGCTTCAAATGGAATATTGTGTTCAGTTTTGGTCTCCTAATCTGAGTTCTGGCAGTCGGAGCAGCGTCGGTGAGGCGAGCGTGGGGAGGCCTATAAAGGCCCAATGTCGTCGGAGGCGGCAGTCAGAGCAGCGTCAGTGAGGCTCGGACACGTGTTATGCTCCTCCTGTACCATGTCGGAAGTCAGGGACGCTTCCGGTGAGAAGTGCATCCGCCTCCAGCTCCTGACGGACCGCATTGAGGAACTGGAGTTGCGGGTGGATTCACTCTGGAGCATGCACGATGCTGAGAATGACATGAATAGCACATTTAGTGAGTTGGTCTTGCCACAGGTAAAGAGTCCACAGCCAAATAGGGAATGGAAGACCAACAGGAAGAGCAGTGCGAGGAAGGTAGTGCAGTGATCCCCTGCGGTCATCCCCCTGCAAAACAGATACACTGCTTTGAGTACTGTTGAGGGCGATGACTCATCAGGGGAGAGCAGCAGCAGCCAAGTTCATGGCACCGTGGGTGGCTCTGCTGTACAGGAGAGCAGGAAAAAGAGTGGGAGAGCGATAGTGATAGGGGATTCAATTCTAAGGGGAATAGCTAGGCAATTCTGCGGCCACAACCGAGACTCCAGGATGGTATGTTGCCTCCCTGGTGCAAGGGTCAAGGATGTCTCGGAGCGGGTGCAGGACATTCTGAAAAGGGAGGGTGAACAGCCAGTTGTCGTGGTGCATATAGGTACCAACGATATAGGTAAAAAACAGGATGAGGTCCGATGAGACAAATTTAGGTAGCTAGGAGTTAAATTAAAAAGTAGGACCTCAAATGTAGTAATCTCAGGATTGCTACCAGTGCCACGTGCTAGTCAGAGTAGGAATTGCAGGATAGCTCAGATTAATACGTGGCTTGAACATTGGTGCAGAAGGGAGGGATTCAAATTCCTGGGGAATTGGAACCGGTTCTGGGGGAGGTGGGATCAGTACAAACCGGATGGTCTGCACCTGGGCAGGACCGGAACCAATGTCCGAGGGGGAGTGTTTGCTAGTGCTGTTGGGGAAGAGTTAAACTAATATGGCAGGGGGATGGGAATCTATGCAGGGAGACAGAGTGAAATAAAATGGAGGCAGAAGCAAAAGATAGAAAGGAGAATAGTAAAAGTGGAGGGCAGAGGAACCCAAGGCAAAAAACAAAAAGGGCCACATTACAGCAAAATTCTAAAGGGGCAAAGTGTGTTAAAAAGACAAGCCTGAAGGCTCTGTGCCTCAATGCGAGGAGTATTCGGAATAAGGTGGATGAATTAACTGCGCAGACAGCAGTTAACAGGTATGATTGGCATCACAGAGACATGGCACCAGGGTGACCAAGGCTGGGAACTCAACATCCAAGGGTATTCAACATTTAGGAAGGATAGACAGAAAGGAAAAGGAGGCGGGGTGGCGCTGCTGGTTAAAGAGGAAATTAATGCAATAGTAAGGAGGGACATTAGCTTGGATGATGTGGAATTGGTATTGGTGGAGATGCAGAAATCCAAAGGGCAGAAAACGCTAGTGGGAGTTGTGTACAATCACCAAACAGTCGTAGTGAGGTTGGGGACAGCATCAAACAAGAAATAAAGGATGTGTGCAATAAAGGTACAGCAGTTCTCATGGGCGACTTTGATCGACATATTGATTGGGCTAACCAAATTGGTAGCAATGCGGTGGAGGAGGATTTCCTGGAGTGTATTCGGGATGGTTTTCCAGACCAATATGTCGAGGAACCAACTAAAGAGCTGGCCATCCTAGATTGGGTGATGTGTAATGAGAAGGGACTAATTAGCAATCTTGTTGTGCGAGGCCCCTTGGGGAAGAGTGACCATAATATGGTAGAATTCTTTATTAAGATGGAAAGTGATACAGTTAATTCAGAAACTAGGGTCCTGAACTTATGGAAAGGTAACTTCAACGGTATGAGGCAGGAATTGGCTAGAATAGACTGGCAAAGGATACTTAAAGGGTTGACGGTAGATAAGCAGTGGCAAACATTGAAAGATCACATGGATGAACTGCAGCAATTGTACATCCCTGTCTGGAGTAAAAATAAAACAGGGAAGGTGGCTCAACCATGGCTAACAAAGGAAATTAAGGATAGTGTTAAAGCCAAGGAAGAGGCATATAATTTGACTAGAAAAAGCAACAAACCTGAGGACTGGGAGAAATTTAGAATTCAACAGAGGAAGACTAGAGGTTTAATTAAGAGGGGGAAAATAGAGTACGAGAGGAAGCTTGCAGGGAACATAAAAACTGGCTGCAAGAGCTTCTATAAATATGTGAAGAGAAAGAGATTAGTGAAGACAAACGTAGGTCCCTTGCAGTCGGATTCAGATTAATTTATAATGGGGAACAAAGAAATGGCAGACCAATTGAACAAATACTTTGGTTCTGTCTTCACGAAGGAAGACACAAATAACCTTCCGATTGTACTGGGGGACAACAGGTCTCATGAGAAGGAGGAACTGAAGGATATCCTTATTAGGCGGGAAATTGTGTTGGGGAAATTGATGGGTTTGATGGCCGATAAATTCCCAGGGCCTGATAGTCTTCATGCCAGAGGACTTAAGGAGGTGGCCCTAGAAATAGTAGATGCATTGGTGATCATTTTCCAACAGTCTATCAACTCTGGATCAGTTCCTATGGACTGGAGGGTAGCTAATGCAACACCACTTTTTAAAAAGGGAGGGAGAGAAAACAGGTAATTGTAGACCGGTTAGCCTGACATCGGTAGTGGGGAAAATGTTGGAATCAATCATTAAGGATGAAATAGCAGCGCATTTGGAAAGCAGTGACAGGATCGGACCAAGTCAGCATGGATTTATGAAAGGGAAATCAGGCTTGACGAATCTTCTGGAATTTTTTGAGGATGTAACTAGTAGAGTGGACAAGGGAGAACCATTGGATGTGGTGTATTTGGACTTTCAAAAGGCTTTTGACAAGGACACGCACAAGAGATTGGTGTGCAAAATCAAAGCGCATGGTATTGGGGGCAATGCACTGACGTGGATAGAGAAATGGTTGGCAGACAGGAAGCAGAGAGTCGGGTGAGAGTGGGGTCCTGTTCATCTGCGCTTTCGGGTTCATCGGGTGAGAGTGGGGTCCTGTTCATCTGCGCTTTCGGGTTCATCGGGTGAGAGTGGGGTCCTGTTCATCTGCGCTCTCACCCACACTAGTTCGACCACAAAGTGATAGGAAGGGACAATATGTATGATAAAGGGGCTGCAGGAGGGGTCAAAACTAAAAATCATGGTTTAAAAGCTAGGATTAAAACACTCTACCTAAACGCACGCAGCATTCGAAATAAAGTAAATGAGTTGACGGCACAAATCATTACAAATGGGTATGATTTGGTGGCCATTACAGAAACGTGGTTGCAGTGTGGCCAAGACTGGGAATTAAACATACAGGGGTATCTGACAATTCGGAAGGATAGACAAGAAGGGAAAGGAGGTGGGGTAGCTCTGTTAATAAAGGATGATATCAGGGCAGTTGTGAGAGACGATATTGGCTCTAATGAACAAAATGTTGAATCATTGTGGGTGGAGATTAGAGATAGTAAGGGGAAAAAGTCACTGGTGGGCATAGTTTATAGGCCCCCAAATTATAACTTCACGGTGGGGCGGGCAATAATCAAGGGAATAATGGAGGCATGTGAAAAAGGAACGGCAGTAATCATGGGGGATTTTAACCTACATATCGATTGGTCAAATCAAATCGCACGGGGTAGCCTGGAGGAGGAATTCATAGAATGCATTCGGGATTGTTTCTTAGAGCAGTATGTTACAGAACCTACAAGGGAGCAAGCTATCTTAGATCTGGTCCTGTGTAATGAGACAGGAATAATAAACGATCTTCTTGTAAAAGATCCTCTCGGAATGATTGATCACAGTATGATTGAATTTGTAATACAGATTGAGGGTGAGGAAGTAGTGTCTCAAACGAGCATACTATGCTTAAACAAAGGGGACTACAGTGGGATGAGGGAAGAGTTAGCTGAAGTAGACTGGGAACATAGACTAAACGGTGGCACAATTGAGGAACAGTGAAGGACTTTTAAGGAGCTCTTTCATAGTGCGCAACAAAAATATATTCCAGTGAAAAAGAAGGGCGGTAAGAGAAGGGATAACCAGCCGTGGATAACCAAGGAAATAAAGGAGAGTATCAAATTAAAAACCAATGCGTATAAGGTGGCCAAGGTTAGTGGGAAACTAGAAGATTGGGAAAATTTTAAACGACAGCAAAGTATGACTAAGAAAGCAATAAAGAAAGGAAAGATAGATTACGAAAGTAAACTTGCGCAAAACATAAAAACAGATAGTAAAAGCTTTTACCGATATATAAAATGGAAAAGAGTGACTAAAGTAAATGTTGGTCCTTTAGAAGATGAGAAGGGGGATTTAGTAATGGGAAATGTAGAAATGGCTGAGACCTTAAACAATTATTTTGCTTCGGTCTTCACAGTGGAAGACACAAAAACCATGCCAAAAATTGCTGGTCACGGGAATATGGGAAGGGAGGACCTTGAAACAATCACCATCACTAGGGAGGTAGTGCTGGACAGGCTAATGGGACTCAAGGTAGACAAGTTCCCTGGTTCTGATGAAATGCATCCCAGGGTATTAAAAGAGATGGCAGAAGTTATAGCAGATGCATTGGTTATAATCTACCAAAATTCTCTGGACTTTGGGGAGGTACCAATGGATTGGAAAGCAGCTAATGTAACACCTCTGTTTAAAAAAGAGGGCAGACAAAAGGCAGGTAACTATAGGCCGGTTAGTTTAACATCTATAGTGGAGAAAATGCTTGAAGCTATTATTAAGGAAGAA
Organism: Pristiophorus japonicus; assembly: GCF_044704955.1. Lineage (NCBI taxonomy): Eukaryota > Metazoa > Chordata > Chondrichthyes > Pristiophoridae > Pristiophorus > Pristiophorus japonicus. The sequence continues at coordinate 7,228,890 of NC_091979.1, forward strand.
ATAGCGGGACATCGAGATAGGAATAGTGCAATCAAGCAGACGCAACATGGATTCATGAAGGGGAAATCATGTTTAACTAATTTACTGGAATTCTTTGAAGATATAACGAGCATGGTGGATAGAGGTGTACCGATGGATGTGGTGTATTTAGATTTCCAAAAGGCATTCGATAAGGTGCCACACAAAAGGCTACTGCAGAAGATAAAGGTACGCGGAGTCAGCGGAAATGTATTAGCATGGATAGAGAATTGGCTGGCTAACAGAAAGCAGAGAGTTGGGATAAATGGGTCCTTTTCAGGTTGGAAATCGGTGGTTAGTGGTGTGCCACAGGGATCGGTGCTGGGACCACAACTGTTTACAATATACATAGATGACCTGGAGGAGGGGACAGAATGTAGTGTAACAAAATTTGCAGATGACACAAAGATTAGTGGGAAAGCGGGTTGTGTAGAGGACACAGAGAGGCTGCAAAGAGATTTAGATAGGTTAAGCGAATGGGCTAAGGTTTGGCAGATGGAATACAATGTCGAAAAGTGTGAGATCATCCACTTTGGGGGAAAAAAACAGTAAAAGGGAATATTATTTGAATGGGGAGAAATTACAACATGCTGAGGTGCAGAGGGACCTGGGGGTCCTTGTGCATGAATCCCAAAAAGTTAGTTTGCAGGTACAGCAGGTAATCAGGAAGGCGAATGGAATGTTGGCCTTCATTGCGAGAGGTATGGAGTACAAAAGCAGGGAGGTCCTGCTGCAACTGTATAGGGTATTGGTGAGGCTGCACCTGGAGTACTGCGTGCAGTTTTGGTCACCTTACTTAAGGAAGGATATACTAGCTTTGGAGGGGGTACAGAGATGATTCACTAGGCTGATTCCGGAGATGAGGGGGTTACCTTATGATGATAGATTGAGTAGACTGGGTCTTTACTCGGAGTTCAGAAGGATGAGGGGTGATCTTATAGAAACATTTAAAATAATGAAAGGGATAGACAAGATAGAGACGGGGCACAGCCTCAAAATACGGGGGAGCCAATTTAAAACCGAGTTGAGAAGGAATTTCTTCTCCCAGAGGGTTGTGAATCTGTGGAATTCTCTGCCCAGGGAAGCAGTTGAGGCTAGCTCATTGAATGTATTCAAATCACAGATAGATAAATTTTTAACCAATAAGGGAATTAAGGGTTATGGGGAGCGGGCGGGTAAGTGGAGCTGAGTCCACGGCCAGATCAGCCATGATCTTTTTGAGTGGCGGAGCAGGCTCGAGGGGCTAGATGGCCTACTCCTGTTCCTAATTCTTATGTTCTTATGTTCTTATGGGATAAACGGGTCCTTTTCAGAATGGCAGGTAGTGACTAGTGGAGTGCCGCAGGGCCCAGTGCTGGGACCCCAACTCTTTACAATATACATTGACGATTTAGATGAAGGAATTGAGTGTAATATCTCCACGTTTGCGGATGACACTAAACTGGGTGGCGGTGTGAGCTGTGAGGAGGACGCTAAGAGGCTATAGGGTGACTTGGACAGGATAGGTGAGTGGGCAAATGCATGGCAGATGCAGTACAATGTGAATAATTGTGAAATTATCCATTTTGGGGGCAAAAACACGAAGGCAGAATATTATCTGGATGGCGGCAGATTAGGAAAATGGGAGGTGCAACGAGACCTGGGTGTCATGGTTCATCAGTCACTGACAGTGGGCATTCAGGTACAGCAGGCGGTGAGGAAGGCAAATGGTATGTTGGCCTTCATAGCTAGGGGATTTGAGTATAGGAGCAGGGAGGTCTTGCTGCAGTTGTACAGGGCCTTAGTGAGGCCTCACCTGGAATATTGTTCAGTTATGGTCTCCTAATCTGAGGAAGGACGTTCTTGCTATTGAGGGAGTGCAGCAAAGGTTCACCAGACTGATTCCGGGGATGGCTGAACTGTCGTATGAGGAGAGACTGGTTCAACGTGGCCTTTATTCACTGGAGTTTAGAAGGATGAGATGGGATCTCATAGAAGCGTATAAGATTCTGACGGAATTGGACAGGTTAGATGCGGGAAGAATGTTCCCGATGTTGGGGAAGTCCAGAACCAGGGGACATAGCCTTAGGATAAGGGGTAAGCCATTTAGGACTGAGATGAGAAACTTCTTCACTCAGAGAGTTGTTAACCTGTGGAATTCCCTGCCGCAGAGAGTTGTTGATGCCAGTTCATTGGATATATTTAAGAGGGAGTTAGATATGGCCCTTACGGCTAAGGGGATCAAGGGGTATGGAGAGAAAGCAGGAAAGGGGTACTGAGGGAATGATCAGCCATGATCTTATTGAATAGGGATGCGGGCTCGAAGGGCCGAATGGCCTACTCCTGCACCTATTTTCTATGTTTCTATGTTTCTATTAAGGGAGTACAGCGAAGGTTCACCAGATTGATTCCCAGGATGGCAGGACTGACATATGAGGAGAGACTGGATTAACTGGGCCTGTATTCACTGGAGTTTAGAAGAATGAGAGGGGATCTCATCGAAACGTATAAAATTCTGACGGGATTGGACAGGTTAGAGGCAGGAAGAATGTTCTTGTTGCTGGGGAGTTCCAGAACCAGGGGTCACAGTCTAAGAATAATGGGTAAGCCATTTAGAACCGAGATGAGGAGAAACTTCTTCACTCAGAGAGTGGTTAACCTGTGGGATTCTCTACCGCAGAAAGTTGTTGAGGCCAGTTCGTTAGATATATTCAAAAGAGAGTTAGATATGGCCCTTATGGCTCAAGGGATCAAGGGGTATGGAGAGAAAGCAGGAAAGGGGTACTGAGGTTGAATGATCAGCCATGATCTTACTGAATGGCGGTGCAGGCTCGAGGGGCCAAATGGCCTGATCCTGCACCTAATTTCTATGTTTCTATGTTTCTGACTAATGAGGATTTCCTTCAGTTCCTCCTTCTCACTAGACCCTCGGTCCCCTAGTATTTCCGGAAGATTATTTGTGTCTTCATTCGTGAAAACACAAATCACTGGTGGAAAGGCAAAGAGCACCCAGCCCGCCGCACACAACTGCGACATCCCTTGTACTGAAACATTCTACAATCCACCCCAACCGGAGCCATGTGATCTCCTGAGAGAGGCAAAAAACAGATAAAAACCCAGAACAATTTTGGGGGAAAAAATCTGGGGAAATTCCTCTCCGACTCATCCAGGCCATCGAAACTAGTCCAGGAGATCACCCTGGCCATATTCGATTCCCTGCAGTACTTACCATTATATCTGCGCCGGCCAACAAGAGGTTATCCAGTCTAATCCCCATTCCCAGCTCTAGGTCTGTGACCTTGCAGGTTACGGCACTTTCAGTGCCCATCTCTTAAAAGTGGTGAGGTTTTCTGCATCCATCACTCTTCCAGGCAGCGAGTTCCAGATCCCCACAACCCTCTGCGTAAAGAAGCACCCCCCCCCCCCCCGCAAATCCCCTCTAAACCTTCCACCAACCACCTTAAAACTATGCCCCCTCATAATAGACCCCTGCACCAATGGAAATAGGCTCTTACTATCCACTATGTCCAGGCCCCTCAATATTTTGTGCACCTCAATGAGGTCTCCTCTCAACCTCCTCTGTTCCAATTAGAACCAACCCAGCCTATCCAATCTGTCCTCATAACTAAGATTCTCCATTCCAGGCAGCATCGTAGTAAATCTCCTCTGCACCCTCTCTAGTGCAATCACATTCTTCCTATAATACGGCGACCAGAACTGCATGCAGTACTCCAGCTGTGGCCTAACCAAAGTATTATACAATTTAAGCATAACCTCCCTGCTCTTATATTCTATTCTATGTCTCTGCCAATAAATGCAAGCATTCTGTATGCCTTCTTAACCACCTTATCCACCTGGTCTGCTACTTTCAGGGATCTGTGGACAAGCACTCCAAGGTCCCTTTGTTCATCTACACTATTAAGTCGCCTACCACTTAATGAGTATACACTTTCCTTATTAACCCTCCCAACCTCACACTTCTCTGAATTAAATTCCATTTGCCACTGCTCTGCCCACCTGACCAGTAGATTGATATCCTCCTGCATCCCATGACTTTCCTCTTCATTATCAATCACACAGCCAATTTTAGCGTCATCTGCAAACTTCTTAATCATACTCCTATATTCAAATCTAAATCATTGATATGTACCACAAAAAGCAAGGGACCCAGTACTGAGCCCTGCGGAACTCCACTGGAAACATCCTTCCAGTCACAAAAACATTCATCAACCATTGCCCTTTGCTTCCTACCTCAAAGCCAATTTTGGATCCAACTTGCAACTTTGCCCTGGATCCCATGGGCTTTAACTTTTATGACCAGTCTACCATGTGGGACCTTATCAAAAGCTTTGCTAAAGTCCATATACACTACATCGTATGCACTACCCTCATCGTCCCTCTTGGTTACCTCCTCAAAAAATTCAATCAGGTTAGTCAAACACGATCTTCCCTTAACAAATCCGTGCTGACTGTCCCTAATTAATCCTTGCCTTTCCAAATGGAGATTTATCCTGTCTTTCAGGATTTTTTCAAATTATTTTTCCACCACTGAGGTTAGGCTGACACGCCTGTAATTACTCAACCTATCCCTTTCTCCCTTCTTAAACAAGGGTACTACATTTGCAGTCCTCCAATCCTCCGGCACCATGCCTAAATCCAAAGAGGACTGGAAAATGATGGTCAAGGCCACTGCTATTTCCTCTTTTACTTCGCTCAACAGCCTGGGATGCATTTCATCCAGGCCTGGGGACTTATATACTTTCAAAGTTACTAAACCCTTTAATACTTCCTCTCATTATATTTATTTCATCCAGAATATCACACTCCTCCTCAACAGCAGTATCTGCTTTACCTCCTCATCTCAGTTTTAAATGGGCGGCCCCTTATTCTGAGACCATGCCCCCTAGTTTTAGTTTCCCCTGTGAGTAGAAATATCCTCTCTGCATCCACCTTGTCGAGCCCCCCTCAGTATCATATGTTTTGATAAGATCATCTCTCATCCTTCTGAAATCCAATGAGTATAGGTCCAACCTATCTTCATAAGTCAACCCCCTCATTTCCAGAATCAACCTAGTGAACCTTCTCTGAACAACCTCCAATGCAAGTATATCCTTCCTTAAATACAGAGACCAAAACTGTACGCAGTACTCCAGGTGTGGCTTCACCAATACCCTGTACAGTTGTAGCAGGACTTCTCTGCTTTTATATTCTATCCCCCTTGCAATAAAGGCCAACATTCCATTTGCCTTCCTGATTACTTGCTGTACCTGCATACTAATTGTTTGTGTTTCATGCACAAGGACACCAGGTCCCTCTGTACTTCAGCACTTTGCAATTTTCCTCCATTTAAATTATAATTTGTTTGTCTATTTTATCTGCCAAAGTGGATAACCTCACATTTTCCCACATTATACTCCAACTGCCAATTTTTTGCCCATTCACTTAGCCTGTCTATATCTCTCTGCAGATTTTTTGTGTCCTCCTCACAATTTGCTTTGCCACCCATCTGTGTATCATCAGCAAACTTGGCTACATTACACCTGATCCCTTCATCCAAGTCATTAATGTAAATTGTAAATAGTTGAGGCCCGAGCACCGATCCCTGCGGCACCCCACTAGTTACTGTTTGCCAATCGAAAAATGACCCATTTATCCTGACTTTCTGTTAGTCGGCCAATCCTCTATCCATGCTAATATATTACCCCCAACCCCTTGAACTTATATCTTGTGCAGTAACCTTTTATGTGGCACCTTTTCGAATGCCTTTTGGAAATCCAAATACACCACATCTACTGGTTCCCCCTTATCCACCCTGCTCGTTACATCCTCAAACAAGTGTTGTGTATGCAATAACTGTAAGACTGAGTACTGTTTAACTCCAAGAGGTATGACCTTGGCTCTGCTCTATTAAGGCCAAAAGTGACTAATATACAAAATGGCTGGTCTTTTATACTTGGGCTACACACACATGCGTGCAGCCCAATGGCCTCCAACAGTGATGCAATTTAGTGGCTTATGATTCCAAAAGTACATACATGACAATATCCCCCTCTGAGATATTAACACAGTCTTTTACAAATTGAGACAGTCCGGTGTTTTACACTCCCGTGTTGACCGTCTCAGTTTAACTCCAGCTTTGGGTGAGTGTTCAGAGTCTGTTGTGACTGGTGGCTGGGTGGTTGACCTGGTGGGAGTGGCAAGGGCCATGTCAGGGATTGAAAGTCCGTTTTCATTGAAAATGTCAATGATTGAAAGTCCCGATTCACTGATGACCACTGAGTCCTTTGATGACTGGGGGTAGGTTGGCTGGTCGTCGATTGTCTCTTCCTCCGACTGTTCCGATTCGTCTGAGTGCCGCAGCTTTGTCTGATCCATATGTTTCATGCATGTTTGCCCATTTTTGAGCTTGACAATAAATACTCTGTTGCCCTCCTTAGCCATGACATTAGCAGCGATCCACTTGGGACCCTGACCATAATTCAGAACACATAAAGGATCATTTACAGAAATATCGCGTGACACAGCTGCACGATCGTGATACCCTTGCTGACTTTGTTTTCTATATTCAACATGATTATTCAAGTCAGGGTGTACAAGAGATAGCTTGGTCTTAAGACCTCTCTTCATCATTAGTTCAGCAGGCGAGACCCCGGTAAGTGTGTGTGGTCTTGTCCTGTAACTAAGCAGTATGCATGAAAGGCGGGTCTGCCATGACCCTTGGGTTACTCACTTCATACTCTGCTTTATGATTTGGACAGCATGTTCTGCTTGCCCATTGGATGCATGTTTGAATGGTGCTGACCTTACATGTTTGATATCATGGAGTTTCATGAACTCTTGAAACTCCTGACTGGTGAAGCACGATCCATTGTCGCTAACAACGATGTCAGGCAGACCATGTGTCACGAACATGGTAGCTGTGGATGTGCTGGGTGACATGATTATACACTCTATCCACTTCGAATATGCATCCACCACAACTAAAAATATCTTCCCAGGAAGGGACCTGCAAAGTCTATGTGGATCCTGGACCATGGTTTCGATGGCCACGACCACAGACTCAGCGGCGATTCCGCTGGTGCTTTGCTGAGCTGCAAGTGTTGCACTGATGCACACAAGATTCCAGCTCAGAGTCAATTCCTGGGCAACATACATGAGACCTGGCAATGGCTTTCATCATTACAATGCCGGCATGTGTGCTATGTAGCTCACGTACAAATTTCTCTCTCCCTTTCTTGGGCATAACAACACGATTGCCCCACAGTATACAATTCGACTGAATAGACAGTTCGTCTTTGCGACAAATGTAAGGTTTGGTCTCCTCGCACATTTGATTGGGTATGGCAGACCAATCACCTTTGAGGATGCAACTCTTAACCACCAATAAAATTGGGTCCTGGCTGGTCCAGGTCTTAACTTGTTGAGCTGTGACAGGGGTTCCTTCACTCTCAAAGCATCTATAACTAACAATAGGTCCGTCGATTATGGCTTTTCCAGCAGACGGCTCAAAGCATCAGCACAATTCTCGGTGCCAGGTCTATGGCGAATGACATAATCATAAGTGGATAATGTCAACGCCCACCTCTGGATGCGGGATGAAGAATTGGTGTTGATACCTTTGTTTTCAGAGAACAGTGAAATGAGCGGCTTGTGATCTGTCTCCAGTTCAAACCGAAGACTGATGCATCTTTTTAACCCCATACACACAAGCTAGTGCTTCTTTCTCTACCATGCTGTAGGCTCTTTCTGCTTTAGACAAACTTTTTGAAGCATATGCAACTGGTTGACGTTTACCCGACTCATTAGCTTGTTGGAGTATGCAACCAATCCCATATGACGAAACATCACAGGCCAATACTAAACGTTTACATGGGTCATAATATACCAGCAGCTTGTTAGAACAAAGCAGATTAGTGGCTTTCTCAAAAGCTCTGTCTTGAGACGCATCCCACATCCAGTTGTCGCCTTTTCTTAGCAGCATGTGCAGTGGTTCTAATGAGGTGCTCAATTTAGGTAGGAAGTTACCGAAGTAATTGAGTAGACCCAGGAACGAACGCAGCTCCGTCACATTCTGCGGCTTGGGTGCATTCTTGATGGCCTTGCTTTTCGCGTCCGTGGGCCTGATGACGTCAGCAGCAATTTTCCTCCTCAGGAATTTGACCTCTGGTGCCATGAAAACGCACTTCGAGCGTTTCAGTCTGAGTCCCACTTTGTCCAGACGATGTAGAACCTCTTCCAGGTTGTTCAGATGTTCCTCGGAGTCACGACCTGTGATCAGGATGTCATCTTGGAACACGACGGTTCTGGAAACGGTCTTCAGTACACTCTCCATGTTCCTCTGAAATATTGCTGCAGCCGAGCGAATTCCAAAAGGGCACCTTTGTTAATAAACAGTCCTTTATGCGTGTTAATGCACGCAAGTCCCTTCGATGTCTCGACCAGCTCCTGTGTCATGTCGGCCGACGTCAAGTCCAATTTGGTGAACAACTTCTCCCCGGCTAGCGTTGCAAACAAGTCATCAGTCTTCGGTAACGGATACTGATCCTGTTTCGAAACCCTGTTGATCGTAGCCTTGTAGTCTCTACAGATTCTGACTATGCCATCACTTTTCAGCACAGGAACAATGGGGCTGGCCCATTCAGTAAATTCAACCGGTGATATGATCCCTGCACGCTGAAGTCTGTCCAGTTCGATTTCGATCTTCTCCCTCATCATAAACGGAACTGCCCGAGCTTTATGATGGACGGATCTTGCATCCGAGTCCACCTGGATCTGCACCTTGGCTCCCGTGAAGTTGCCGATGCCTGGTTCGAACAGCGAGGGGAATTTGGTCACTACTTGGACACATGTATCTTCCTCAGACGACAATGCCTTGATGTCGTTCCAGTCGAATCTGATTTTTTCAAGCCAGTTCCTGCCGAACAGCATTGGGCCATTGCCTGGGACAATCCATAGCGGTAACTCGTGAACCACACCGTTATACGACACTTTAATTGTGGCACTGCCAATCACCGTTATGAGATCTTTGGTGTACGTGCGCAACTTGGCATTGACTGGACTCAGCCTGGGCCTCACAGCCTTAGTATCCCACAGCCTGTCGAATGCCCTCTGGCTCATTATCGATTTACTCGCCGCCGTGTCCTGTTCCATCGATACCGGCACCCCATTAAATTTCACGTTGATCATTATCTGTTTGCTCTTAGTTAGGAACGAGTACAGTCCATACACTTCCTCCTCTGGTATCTCGGATTGCGTATCCGGATCCGCGCTAGTCTGACCATCATCCACCATGTGGTGTGTCGCAGCACGCTTGCTCATCTGCAGACACTTGCGCTGAAGATGCCCCACTCTCAGACAGCCTTTGCAACTATATTGCTTAAATCGGCACTGCTGGTGCCGGTGATTTCCCCCACAACGCCAACACGGAAAAATCAGATGCATTCCCACTGGCGGACTTTGGGCAGCCACAGGTTTCGCGTACGCAATCGGGTAGGCCTTGCCCAGTGCCGCTCGGCCGAACACCGAATTAATCATATTTACAGTAATTGCCAAGTTTTGATTTTTCACTGATATCTGCTTTAGACTTCTAATCCATCGTCATGCACGACTGAGCGATCGTGATGGCCCTGTTCAAGTCCAACGTCTCCACCGCCAGTAGTTTATGCAGGATCACCTCGTGGTTGATGCCAATTACAAAGAAGTCTCGCAGCATGTCTGCCAGCACAGCCCCGAACTTACATGGTCCCGCTAGACATCTCAGCAACGAATTCTGCTGCATTCTGGCCCTCTGAGCGAACGTGCATATAAAATCTGTATCTCAAGAAGATGATGCCTTCGTCTGGCTTAAGGTGGTCCTGTACCAGTGTACACAATTCTTCATACGTCTTCTCTGTTGGACTCACAGGCAGGAGTAGATTCTTTATCAGACCATAAATTTTTGGACCACAAACCGTGAGGAACACCGCCCAGCGCCGATCTGCGTCACCGACCTCCTCCATTTTGTTGGCTGCAAAGAACTGGCTCAAACAGCTCACAAAGTCTGCCCAATCTTCTCCTTCCACAAATCGCTCCAACAATCCAAGTGTGCTCATTTTTGCATGCAAAGGTTCTTGTTGCCTCGTCGCCAAATGTTGTGTGTGCAATAATTGTTAGACTGAGTACTGTTTAACTCCAAGAGGTATAACCTTGGCTCTGCTTTATTAAGGCCCAAAGTGACTAATATACAAAATGGCTGGTCTTTTATACTTGGGCTACACACACATGCGTGCAGCCCAATGGCCTCCAACAGTGACGCCATCTAGTGGCTAGTGATCCCAAAAGTACATACATGACAGAGGCCTTCTGGAAATCCAAATACACCACATCCACTGGTTCCCCCTTATCCACCCTGCTCGTTACATCCTCAAAGAACTCCAGCAAATTTGTCAAACATGATTTCCCTTTCATAAAACCATGCTGACTCTGTTTGGTTGAATTTTGCTTTTCCAAATGTCCTGCTACTACTTCCTTAATAATGGACTCCAGCATTTTCTCAATGACAGATGTTAGGCTAACTGATCTATAATAGATCTTGACCATCCCTGATTATAATAGCTCAACCATCGGTGGCCATGCCTTCAGCTGCCTAGGCCCCAAGCTCTGGCACTCCCTCTCTAAACCTCTCCCCCTCTCTTTCCTCCTTTAAGACGCTCCTTAAAACCTACCTCTTTGACCAAGCTTTTGGTCACCTGCCCTAATATCTCAGTGTCAAATTTTGTTTGATAACTTCTCCTGTGAAGCACCTTGGGACGTTTTACTACGTTAAAGGCGCTGTATAAACGCAAGTTGTTGTTAGTATCAGCTGAGGCTCAGCGGGCAGCACACTCGCCTCTGAGTCAGAAGGTCGTGGGTTCAAGTCCCACTCTGGCAACTTGAGCACAAAAGTCTAGGCTGACACTCCAGCACAGTGCTGAGGGAGCGCGTACTATCAGAGGTGCCGTCTTTTGGATAAGACGTTAAACCGAGGCTCTGTCCCCCCTCTCAGGTGAACATAAAAGATACCATGGCACTATATCAAAGAAGTGCAGGGAGTTATCCCCGGTGTCCTGGGCCAATATTTGTCCCTCAATCAACATCACAAAAACAGGTTAGCTGGTCATTATCACATTGCTGTTTGTGGGAGCTTGCTGTGCGTAAATTGGCTGTTGCGTTTCCTAGATTACACCAATGACTACACTTCAAAAAGTACTTCATTGGCTGCGAAGTGCTTTGAGACGTCCGGTGGTCATGAAAGGCGCTATATAAATGCAAGTTTTTCTTCCTTTAATAAACAAACACCTTCTCCCAGCCTATTACAATTAATCTAACATTCCAGTTTTTGCATCCTATATTAAATTCCATCCCCCCCTCACACTCTCCCTGCTGCTCACTTGAATATGAGACTTGAATATAACGGATATGATTAAGAAGTTTGCAGATGATACTAAAATAGGCCGTGTGGTTGATAATGAAGAAGAAAGCTGCGGACTGCAGGAAGATATCAATGAACTGGTCAGGTGGGCAGAACAGTGGCAAATGGAATTTAATCCGGATAAGTGTGAGGTAATGCATTTGGGGAGGGGTAACGAGGCAAGGGAATACACATTAAATGGTCGGACACTGAAGTGTAGAGGAACAAAGGGACCTTGGAGTGCAGGTCCACAGATCCCTGAAGGTAGCAGGCATATGGAATTTTTGCCTTTATTGGCCGAGGCATAGCATACAAGAGCAGGGGGGGTTATGCTTGAACAGTATAAAACACTGGTTAGGCCAACAGCTGGAGTACTGCGTGCAGTTCTGGTCACCGCATTAGAGGAAGAACGTGATTGCACTGGAGAGGGTACAGAGGAGATTTACCAGGAGGTTGCCGGGAGTGGAGAATCTAAGCTATGAGGATAGATTGGATAGGCTGGATGTGTTTTCATTGGAACAGAGGAGGCTGAGGGGAGACCTCACTGAGGTGTATAAAATTATGAGGGGCCTAGATATAGTGGATAGAAAGGGACTATTTCCCTTAGCAGAGGGATCAACAACTAGGGGGCATAAAGTTAAAGTAATTGGTAGAAGGTTTAGAGGGGATTTGAGGGGAAATGTCTTCACCCAGAGGATGGTGGGGGTCTGGAACTCACTGCCTGAAAGGATGGTAGAGGCAGAAACCCTCACCACATTTAAAAAGTACTTGGATGTGCACCTGAAGTGCCGTAACCTGTAGGGTTACGGACCTAGAGCTGGAAAGTGGGATTAGGCTGGATAGCCTCTTGTTGGCCGGCGTGGACACGATGGGCCGAATGGCTTCCTTCCGTGCTGTAAACCTCTATGATTCTATGAGTCTCACACTCCCCCCGTTCACACTCCTGTTCAGTCCGTTGTAACTCAAGAGACCTGGTGTGATATAATCAGCCCGATAGTTACAGATCAGCGATTCCCCCTCATGGGGTTCTGCTGCTGTTTGTATTAAATATTAACATATTGAAGAAGACCGCAGCAGATTTAAAGTCAGCGTCACAAACAGGTACTGAAACCAACGCTCGGTACAGCAAGTGCAACCCCCCACCCCTCCACTCCCAACCGATCAGGCTATGGGCAGAGCTCGGGGGGAGGGGCTTGCTCCCTTTGCATTGACCCTGAAGGAGAAATGACCCAGGGTCTGGTGAAGAGAGCGACGAGGCAGCAGATGGTGTGTATGAATCTAGCCCTCCACCCCCGCCATGAACCATCCTCACAGCCTGTAAATCAGCCAGGAGCTAATCAGGCAGAAAGCCTTTAACACAACACAGCTGCCCAGACCACAAAATACGGTCTCCCGGGAGACAGCGACCATGAGGGGTTAACTGGCTGAACATCAACTCCCACCGTCTGGCCGTATGTTCCTCCCTCACATCGCCCCCTCCCCTGTAGCCACTAATATTCGCTGAAATCAGCATGCCCAGCCCCAGCTCCTCCGACCCCTGACCCCATCACCCCGCCCGCAAGGTCCCTGTGACCCCTGACCCCATCACCCCTCCCGTAAGGTTCCTCTGATCCTGATCCCATCACCCCTCCCGTAAAGTCCCTCTGACCCTGACCCCATCACCCCTCCCATAAGGTCCCTGTGACCCTGACCCCATCGGCCATCCCACGCGGTCCCGCTGACCCCTGACCCTATCGCCTAAGGGAGGGGGAGACACTGCACGGGAGTCGGGAGCAGGAACCCTCTTTATCCAGATATACTCTCTCTCTCTCTCCCTCCTTCTCCATCTCCCCTTCTCTCTCTCTCTGAATCTCCCCCTTCTCTCTCTCTTTCCCCCTCTCTCTCTCTCTCTGTCTGTCTCTCCCCCTTCTCTCTCTGTCTCTTAACCAATCAATCTCAGCCCGCACTCTGTGCCAGGCTGGGTGCTGGATTATGTTTGTGACTCAGTGCCAGCCCGGCCCAGGTCAGTTAGCCCGGGACACACGCAGGGAGACTGAGAACTGGGGCTCACTGGGGGTACACTGTGTCTCACCCTCAGTGCTGGGAGTACAGTGTGTCTCACCCTCAGTGCTGGGGCTCGCTGGGCTCACCCTCAGTGCTGGGGGTACACTGTGTCTCACCCTCAGTGCTGGGGGTACACTGTGTCTCACCCTCAGTGCTGGGAGCGCGCTGTGAGTCGCTTCCCTCAGTGCTAGGGGTACACAGAGTCTCACCCTCAGTGCTGGGGGTACACTGTGTCTCACCCTCAGTGCTGGGGGCGCGCTGGGAGTCGCTTCCCTCAGTGCTAGGGGTACACTGTGTCTCACCCTCAGTGCTGGGGGTACACTGTGTCTCACCCTCAGTGCTGGGGGTACACAGAGTCTCACCCTCAGTGCTAGGGGTACACTGTGTCTCACCCTCAGTGCTGGGGGCGCGCTGGGAGTCGCTTCCCTCAGCGACTCCACCCTGACACTGTCCCAGAGTATATTTGGCAATGTCGAATGGAGCAGACTGCTCATCAATAAATAACATGAACTGACTCCAGTGAATGCTGCGCAAGCTAATGGCTGCTGTTAATGGTCTCGCTCAATCCACTGACAGTCACAGGGGACTGAGGAGACAGGAAGTGTCCTAAAATCTAATAATTGGTAACGTTCTTGAACAAGGGATCAGGGATTGAATGACAACAAACTGGGATTCTACCAAGGTCCTTCGATGATCCTCACACTCTTTGAGATGTCCGTCTCCTGCCCGAAAGCACCAAATACGGCAGCGAGTTACAGGTCAGCACTGCAATATGGAGATGGTCCCAACAAACACTCCCAGGGCAGGTATAGCACGGGATTAGATACAGAGTAAAGCTCCCTCTACACTGTCCCATCAAACACTCCCAGGGCAGGTATAGCACGGGATTAGATACAGAGTAAAGCTCCCTCTACACTGTCCCATCAAACACTCCCAGGGCAGGTATAGCACGGGGTTAGATACAGAGTAAAGCTCCTTCTACACTGTCCCATCAAACACTCCCAGGTTGGGTACAGGGGGCTTAGATACAGAGTAAAGCTCCCTCTATACTGTCCCATCAAACACTCCCAGGGCAGGTACAACACGGGGTTAGATACAGAGTAAAGCTCCCTCTACACTGTCCCATCAAACACTCCCAGGTTGGGTACAGGGGGCTTAGATACAGAGTAAAGCTCCCTTTACACTGTCCCATCAAATACTCCCAGGGCAAGTACAGCACGGGGTTAGACACAGAGTAAAGCTCCCTCTACACTGTCCCATCAAATACTCCCAGGGCAGGTACAGCACGGGGTTAGATACAGAGTAAAGCTCCCTCTACACTGTCCCATCAAACACTCCCAGGTTGGGTACAGGGGGCTTAGATACAGAGTAAAGCTCCCTCTACACTGTCCCATCAAACACTCCCAGGTTGGGTACAGGGGGATTAGATACAGAGTAAAGCTCCCTCTACACTGTCCCATCAAACACTCCCAGGTTGGGTACAGGGGGTTAGATACAGAGTAAAGCTCCCTCTACACTGTCCCATCAAACACTCCCAGGGCAGGTACAGCACGGGGTTAGATACAGAGTAAAGCTCCCTCTTCACTGTCCCATCAAACACTCCCAGGTTGGGTACAGGGGGTTAGATACAGAGTAAAGCTCCCTCTACACTGCCCCATCAAACACTTCCAGGGCATTTACAGCACGGGATAGATACACGCCATGGGTTGAGGATTGGTTAACGGACAGAAAACAGAGAGTAGGAATAAACAGGTCATTTTGGGGTTGGCGGGCTGTAACTAGTGGGGTGCCACAAGAATCGGTGCTTGGGCCCCAGCTATTCACAATCTATATCGATGATTTGGATGAGGGGACCAAGTGTAATATAGTTTGCTGATGATACAGAGCTCGGAGGGAATGTAAGATGTAAGGAGGATGCAAAGAAGCTTCAAGGGGATATAGACAGGCTCAGTGAGTGGGCAAGAACATGGCAAATGGAATATAATGTGGAGAAATATGAAGTTATCCACTTTGGTAGGAAAAATAGAAAAGCAGAGTATTTTTAAATGGTGAGATATTGGGAAATGTTGGTCTTCAGAGGGACCTGGGTGTCCTTGTACACCAGTCACTGAAAGTTAACATCCAGCAAGCAATTAAGAAAGCAAATGGTATGTTGGCCTTTACTACAAGAGGATTTAAATATAAGAGTCAAGGGAGCCGAAATTTCCCCCCACCTCACGTACCCCGTTTCAATGGTTTTTACCACAGCTGCGGTTCAGGTCGACTCTTGAGCGAAATTAGATAGAGAGCTTTACTCTGTATCTAACTGGTGCTGACACTACATGTGCTGTTTCCGTGCAAGATTTGATGTGCTTTGTGTGAGCACGGTTTCGGTGCTGCTGACCCAGTTTGCCGAAGTCTGCACTGCCTGTGATCAGGATGTTCCTGTCTCACACTTGCAGTAAACGGCTGTTATTCACATCGCTCTATGAACTTTCACCTCTCTACCGATCCCTTGCAACATCGACGGCTGCCAGTATTGGGTCTCTGATTAAATTAACATCTCTTTCATGTGATTAAGATGTGGGTGGGAGAGATAAAGCAGGAAATTACAGGCCCATTAGCCTAATGTCTGTTGTGGGGAAGTTACCAGAATCTGTTATTAGGGGCAGAGAGACTGAGAATTTGGACAAGCATGTTATGAGGTTATCAGAGAGAGCCAGCGTGGATGTGTAAAGGGTAAGTCATGTTTAGCAAACCTGGTGGATTTTTTGAGGAGGTAACTAACGTGGTAGATAATGGAGTCTATAAAGACTTGCCTTTATGTAGCACCTTTCACGACCTTAGGACCTGCCAATGCGCTTCACAGCCAATAAATTTTGAAGTGTAGTTGTTGTTGTAATGTCGGAAAAGCGGCAGCCAATTTGTGCACAGCAAGCTCCCGCAAACAGCAATGTGATAATGACCAGACAATCTGTTTTTTAGTGATATTGGTAGAGGGAGTAATATTAGCCCCAGGACTCCCCTGCTCTTCTTCGATATAGTGCCGTGGGATCATTTACATCCACCTGAGAGAGAGTGGGGGGGGGGGGGGCCTTGGCTTAACGTCTCATCCGAAAGACGGCACCTCCGACAGTGCGGCGCTCCCTCAGTACTGCCCCTCCGACAGTGCGGTGCTCCCTCAGTACTATCCCTCTGACAGTGCAGCGCTCCCTCACTACTGCCCCTCCGACAGTGCGGCACTCCCTCAGTACTGCCACTCCGACAGTGTGGTGCTCCCTCACTACTGCCCCTCCGACAGTGCGCCACTCCCTCTGTACTGCCCCTCCCACAGTGCGGCACTACCTCAGTACTGTCCCTCCGACAGTGCTGCGCTCCCTCAGTACTGCCCCTCCGACAGTGTAGGGCTCCCTCAGTACTGTCCCTCCGACAGTGATGCGCTCCCTCAGTATTGCCCCTCCGACAGTGCAGCGCTCCCTCAGTACTGCCCCTCCGACAGTGCGGCGCTCCCTCAATATTGCCCCTCCAACAGTGTGGCACTCCCTCAGTACTGCCCCTCCGACAGTGCGGCGCTCCCTCAATATTGCCCCTCCGACAGTGTGGCACTCCCTCAGCACTGCTCCTCCGACAGTGCAGCACTCCCTCAGTACTGACCCTTCGACAGTGCAGTACTCCCTCAGTACTGACCCTTCGACAGTGCAGCACTCCCTCAGTACTGCCCCTTCGACAGTGCAGCACTCCCTCAGTACTGCCCCTCCGACAGTGTAGCACTCCCTCAGTACTGCCCCTCCGACAGTGCGGCGCTCCCTCAGTACTGCCCCTCCGACAGTGCAGCACTCCCTCAGTACTGCCCCTCCGACAGTCCAGCGCTCCCTCAGTACTGCCCCTCCGACAGTGCGGCGCTCCCTCAGTACTGCCCCTCCGACAGTGCGGCGCTCCCTCAGTACTGACCCTTCGACAGTGCAGTACTGCCCCTCCGACAGTGCAGCACTCCCTCAGTACTGCCCCTCCGACAGTGCGGCGCTCCCTCAGTACTGACCCTTCGACAGTGCAGCACTCCCTCAGTACTGATCCTTCGACAGTGGAACACTCCCTCAGCACTGCCCCTCCATCCCACGGTCCACAATGGTGCTGGTGCAAAGATTTGATTGCAGCAATGACGGAAGGACCGAGTCAGAATGGTTTCAGGGCTTGGAAATACCATCCAAATCTGGACTCCACCCCTAACTTAGGATAGTGTGCTTCTGAGCCAATCCCCGACCAATCCCGGATCAATCCCTGAACCACCGATTAATCTCCGACCAATCCCGGATCAATCCCCGAACAATCATCGATTAATCTCCGACCAATCCTGGATCAATCCCGGATCGATCCCTGACCAAATCTGGATCAATCCCATGCACATTCAATGCACAAATTACACGGCAGCTGCTAGCCCATAAATGGTGAAGTTTACTGACTGCCGGGGACCGGGGCTGGGAATGTACGGGGATTGGGGCCAGGAATCTGCGGGGATCGGGGCCGGGAATGTACGGGGATCGGGGCCGGGAATGTGCGGGGATCGGGGCCGGGAATGAGCGGGGATCGGGGCCGGGACCGGGCTGGGAATGTACATGGATCGGGGCCGGAGCTGGGAATGTGCTGGGACCGGGGCTGGGAATGTGTGGGGACCGGGGCTGGGAATGTGCGGGGACCGGGACCGGGGCTGGGAATGTGCGGGGACTGGGGACCGGGGCTGGATATGTGTGGGGACTGGGGCTGGGAATGTGCGGGGACCGGGGCTGGGAATGTGCGGGGACCGGGGTTGGGAATGTGCGGGGACCGGGACCGGGGCTGGGAATGTGCCGGGACCGGGGCTGGGAATGTGTGGGGACCGGGGCTGGGAATTTGCGGGAACCGGGGACCGGGGCTGGGAATGTGCGGGGACCGGAGCTGGGAATGTGCGGGGACTGGGGCTGGGAATGTGTGGATTTCGGGGACCGGGGCTGGGAATGTGCGGGGACCGGGGCTGGGAATATGCGGGGACCGGGGCTGGGAATGTGTGGATTTCGTGGACCGGGGCTGGGAATGTGCAGGGACCAGAGACCGGGGCTGGGAATGTGCGGGGACTGGGGCTGGGAATGTGCAGGGAGCTGGGGCTGGGAATGTGTGGACTTCGGGGACCGGGGCTGGGAATGTGCGGGGACCAGGGCTGGGAATGTGCGGGGACCGGGGCTGGGAATGTGTGGATTTCGGGGACCGGGGCTGGGAATGTGCGGGGACCGGGGCTGGGAATCTGCGGGGATTGGGGCTGGGAATGTGTGGGGACCGGGGACCGGGGCTGGGAATGTGTGGGGACCGGGGACCGGGGCTGGGAATGTGCGGGGACCAGAGACCGGGGCTGGGAATGTGCGGATTTCGGGGACCTGGGCTGGGAATGTGCGGGGACTGGGGCCAGGGCTGGGAATGTGTGGGGACCGGGGGCCGGGGCTGGGAATGTGTGGGGACTGGGGCTGGGAATGTGCGGGGACCGGGGGCCGGGGCTGGGAATGTGCAGGAACCGGTGCAGGCAGGAGGTCAGTAACCGTGGGACAAGGGCAGGACCGCAGATTCACTCACCTCACTGAATGTGTCCATGATCAGCTCCACCGTGCTCAGGGTAAATAAATCCCAGCGATGCCGTCGCTTATCTCAGCTCAGATAGAAAGTGCTGGACGTGGGAAAGCGGAGCATCTTCAATCTGTCAGCAGACGTACATCCAGAGGATCGAGAGCCCAGAGATAGAGCCTGCTGTTCACAGAACCCACAGGCACCCAGCCTCTCTCTCTGCCTTACTCACTATCGTCCCACATCCTGCTCACAGCTGCAGGGACTAGTGCCCTCTCTGATTCTCTCTGTGTCTCCCTCTCTGTCTCTCTCTCTCTTTCTCTCTTGCTCTCTGTCTCTCTCTCGCTCTCTGTCTGTAATTCTGTCTCTCCAGTCATCACTGGCTGCCACCTCTAAGTCTTGGGAAACCAGAGATTGCAGTGACTGAGACTGGCCGTGCTGAGCATCAGCAGCCTCTCTCCTCCTACCTGGCCTTATAAGGGCCCGGCTCATTCCCCTCCCCCGGCTCCTCCGAGCTGTGATTTTTAACTCATTCACATCGAAACCATTGCAGATCTGATAACCAAGACACTTTAAACATTCAGAAACAGGACACTGAACCCTCAGAAACACGTGAAGCAGTCAGTGAGCGTCTTCCCAGAGGGATTCTGTCTCCCCCGGAACCAACACCAGTCTCGACGGATAAACCATCTCAACATAGTGGGCACAGGTGGCAGTGTCCCAGGGTCGGGCTCCTCCCGCCGGGCCCACTGCGCCCCAACATCGGGACGTCCCAGCAGCAGACTGTACAACCCTCCCCCCACCCCCACCCGCCTCTCGGTCCGTGCAACATCCCCGCCATCACACAGCTCGAAGGTCCCACAGCCCATCGCCAATCACCCACTTTCTGATGTGTCACTGTGGTAATATAGGAAACAGGGCACACAGCCCCTGAGTCTGTCCCCCCTACCCCCCCGCCCCATCGGGGGTCACCACGGCTCACCCGTCCTGGTAAACAGCAACAACTGCACCAACACAGCGAGGCACTGTCACACTGTAATCACCACAGGAAGCCCGAGAGGGCACCGCAGCCTCCCGCACCCTCCCCGCACCCCCTCCAAGGTCACTGCGGCACGCAGCCAATGGGAGCCCTGGGCTATTTGACTGTAGTAGGACACTTCCAATTCTGACAGACATGGTCCAGCAGGGGCAGGGGCTAGGAATCGGGGGAGGGTGGGGGTTAGGTAAGCGGGATGGGGAAGGGAGGGGGTGGGCAGAGAGGGACGGCCCAGGGAGGAGGGATTTGAGGGGCGGAGAGGGGGCGGGGGAAGGTTGGAGAGGGGGAGAAGGCCAGGGAGGGGAAGCAGGGGAAAGTCAGGGAGGGGGAGCGGGGGAAGGTCGGGGAGGGGAAGAAGGTCGGGGAGGGGGAGCGGGGGAAGGTCGGGGAGGGGGAGAAGGTCGGGGAGTGGGAGGGAGGTCAGGGATGGGGGAGGAAGGTCGGGGAGGGGGGGGAGAAGGTCGGGGAGGGGGGAGAAGGTCGGGGGGGGGAGAAGGTCGGGGAGGGGGGAGAAGGTCGGGGAGGGGGGAGAAGGTCGGGGGGGGAGGTCGGGGAGGGTGAGCGGGGGAAGATCGGGGGAGGAGGAGGGGGAGGTCAGGGAGCGGGAGGGGGAGGGGGAGAAGGTCGGGGAGCGGGGGGGCGGTCAGAGATAGCGTGATACACTGTCACTGACGGAGAATCGCAATCGTTTGGGAATCTAACAGTGCCCATTTGGATTTTCGGATTTGCTCTACAGGCTGTGGAATACTGGGAGTGACGTTGAGGCCTTGGACTATCTACTGAGATTTCAGATTGACTGCTCCATAATCCAGCTGGTCGAAGGCACTGAGCGCAGTGTCTCTGGGTAATCACATCACTCAACTCCCAATAAAACATCAATTACAGAGCCTTCACTGAGCCACCAGTGTCATCCTCAAATCAGCCCAATCAGAGTGAGCACACAGCGTGATTCCAAAATCCAGAATCCCAGCAGCAGGTTTGTCGGAGTCGATCAGCGCTGACCACTGCCTCACAGGAGAAATGTCTCACCCAGTGTGGTACTGAGCCACACACAGAGCAGGGGGGCCCAGGCTCCATTCCCAGCGTATGTGTGTGCCTGTCTGTCCGTGTATGCGTGACTTTGCGTGTGCGTGACTGTCTGTGTGCATGTGCTTGTCTATACGTGTGCGTGTGTGTGTGTGTGTGTGACTGCGTGTGTGTGAATGTCTGTGTGTGCGTGTGTGTCTGTGCCTGTCCGTCTAACTGTGCGTGTAAGGGAGTGAACCAGGGACTGAATTCATGGACAAACAAACAGTAAATAAATCCAAGTTATTCCAGCTGTGAGTCTCTGCGAGGAAGCTCGGAATTTCCGAGTCTTTAATCTTTGAGTCAAAAATAGGACATGAGCTTAACTCTCTCCTGGCCACCTCACGGCCATTTCCTGGTGTGAGTCGTGGGAGAGATGGTCACAGATTGGGTTACACATACTGACTCACTCCTGTCTCATTGTTCAATATTACCAAGCAGCTGTGTGGTGCTCTGACTATCTCACACAAAGGGATTTGTCGGGGAACAATTGGCCTGGTCCCCAGGGCACGCACAGTGACTGGGGAACCGCTCACAATCCAGCACTTTACCCCCGGCCATCCCTCCTGGGAACCCGAACTGCAATCAGGCCCACACCGCCCGAGACCAGCTCAGTCCCACAGGCCGGGGATGGAGCCTGAGCCTTTCCTGCTGTGTGTGTGTGCATGGGACTCAGTCCCACAGGCACTGTGGGATTCACACGGTGAGCTATCATCATCATAGGTAGTTCTTCTGACTCGAGGAAGACTTGCTTCCACTCAAAGTGAGTTCTTAGGTGACTGTACAGTCCAATATAGGAATTACAGTCTCTGTCACAGGTGGGACAGACAGTGGTTGAAGGAAAGGGTGGGTGGGACAGGTTTGCCGCACGCTCCTTCCGCTGCCTGCGCTTGGTTTCTGCATGCTCTCGGCGATGAGACTCGAGGTGCTCAGCGCCCTCCCGGATGCACGTCCTCCACTTTGGGCGGTCTTTGGCCAGGGGCTCCCAGGTGTCGGTGGGGATGTTGCACTTTATCAGGGAGGCTTCGAGGGTGTCCTTGAAACATTTCCTCTGCCACCTTTGGCTCGTTTGCCGTGTAGGAGTTCCGAGTAGAGCGCTTGCTTTGGGAGTCTCGTATCAGGCATGCGAGCAATGTGGCCCGCCCAATGGAGCTGGTCGAGTGTGGTCAGTGCTTTGATGCTCGGGATATTGGCCTGATCGAGGACACGAACTGTTATGTATTTAACCCTTATGCAACCTGACCACCAGAGGGCCCACCTGTTGGGAGTCCCAAAAGATTCCAGCATCCCTTGGGAGCACAGTATAAAAAGCAGGCCACCCATGAGGTACCTGCACTCTGGTATCTTATTAAAGGAGCGAAGGTCACACTTGCTCATTGTACACAGTACTCAGTTTCACTCTTTATTATGAGTGTATCACTAACGTTGGTGCATCTGTTTTCCCAGGGGATTTGCAGGATCGTGTGGAGATGTCTTGAGGTGTCTACTGTACATGGTCCACGTCTCTGAGCCATACAAGAGGGCGGCTATCACTACACCTCTGTAGACCATGAGCTTGGTGCCAGATTTGAGGGCCTGATCTTTGAAAATTCTCTTCTTCAGTCAGCCAAAGGCTGCGCTGGCACACTGGAGGTGGTGTTGAACCTCGGCGTCGATGTCTGCCCTTGCTGATAATAGGCTCCCGAGGTATGGAAAGTACTCCACGTTGTCCAGGGCCGCGCCATGGATCTTGCTGATTGGGGGACAGTGCTGTGTGGCAGGGTCAGATTGGTGGAGGACCATTGCCTTATGGATGTGTAGTGTAAGGCCTATGCTTTCATACGCCGCGGTGAAGATATTGACAACGACTTGGAGTTCAGCCTCTGAATGTTCGCAGACGCAAGCATCGTCCGCATACTGTAGTAATACCCGCCCTACTGTATGGCTCAGAAACATGGGCCATGTACAGTAGACACCTCGAGTCGCTGGAGAAATACCACCAACGATGTCTCCGCAAGATCCTACAAATCCCCTGGGAGGACAGACACACCAATGTTAGCGTCCTCGATCAGGCCAACATCCCCAGCGTCGAAGCACTGACCACACTCAACCACCTCCGTTGGGCAGGCCACATTGTTTGCATGCCTGACACGAGACTCCCAAAGCAAGCGCTCTACTCGGAACTCCTTCACAGCAAACGAGTCAAAAGTGGGCAGAGGAAACGTTACAAGGACACCCTCAAAGCCTCCTTGATAAAATACAACATCCCCACCGACACCTGGAAGTCCCTGGCCAAAGACCGCCCTAAGTGGAGGAAGTGCATCCGGGAGGGCGCTGAGCTCCTCGAGTCTCATCGCCAAGAGCATGCAGAAAGCAAGCGCAGGCAGCGGAAGGAGCGTGCGGCAAACCTGTACCACCCTCCCCTTCCCTCAACCACTGTCTGTCCCACCTGTGACAGGGACTGTAGCTCTCGTATTGGACTGGGCAGCTACCTAAGAACTCATGTTAAGACTGGAAGCAAGTCTTCCTCGATTCCGAGGGACTGCCTATGATGATGATGATGATGACTGTAGCTCGATGACAGAGGACGGGACAGTCTTGGATCTGGCCTGGAAGCGACGAAGGTTGAACAGGTTCCCACTGGTTCTGTAGTTTGAACTGGCTCACGCTGTGAGCCAGTGAATGGACACTCACGAACAAGGCTGGGGGGAATCGAGGGACGTCCTAGACTCAGTACAGAGTGAGGCCGAAGATTGTACGCACAGGATATCGCGCAGAGCAGCCCAGGCGCAGCAAGGCAGGGTCCTCCTGCATGAAGCAGTGAGAAGATATTGAATCAAGGAAGGTGTCGCATTCCAGACCTCCCACAGGCTTAGTCAGCTGGGTTGCAGAGGTCAACATGAGGAGCTGGAGCCTCCCCTCATCCACACACTAAACCATTATCCACCTCCCCGCTCCCCCCTTCTGTCCCCCTCTCCTCCCCCCACCCCGCCACTATCCTCCCGCACCCACTCCACAAGCAATGACTCTCACTGGAGTACAGTTCCACACACACTGACTCTCACTGGGGTACAGTTCCACACACACTGACTCTCACTGGGGTACAGTTCCACACACACTGACTCTCACTGGGGTACAGTTCCACACACACTGACTCTCACTTGGGTACAGTTCCACACACACTGACTCTCACTGGGGTACAGTTCCACACACACTGACTCTCACTTGGGTACAGTTCCACACACACTGACTCTCACTTGGGTACAGTTCCACACACACTGACTCTCACTGGGGTACAGTTCCACACACACTGACACTCACTGGGGTACAGTTCCACACACACTGACACTCACTGGGGTACAGTCCCACACACACTGACTCTCACTGGGGTACAGTTCCACACACACTGACACTCACTGGGGTACAGTTTCACACACACCGACTCTCACTGGGGTACAGTTCCACACACACTGACACTCACTGGGGTACAGTTCCACACACACTGACTCTCACTGGGGTACAGTTCCACACACACTGACACTCACTGGGGTACAGTTCCACACACACTGACACTCACTGGGGTACAGTCCCACACACACTGACTCTCACTGGGGTACAGTTTCACACACACCGACTCTCACTGGGGTACAGTTTCACACACACCGACTCTCACTGGGGTACAGTTCCACACATACTGACTCTCACTGGGGTACAGTTTCACAGACACCGACTGTTATGTATGTAAACATTACCAATGTGTAAGATTTGCCACCAGGGGGTGCACCTGTGGGAGATCCAAGGGTCACCTGCACACCCTGGGCAAGCAGGTATAAAAGGCAGTCTACCATGCTGCTTCCTCACTGTGGAGTTACAATAAAGAGACCAAGGTCACAACAGTTTGAGCTTAAGATATACAATCTTGTGGAGTTATTCTAAATGTAACAATTGGCGACGAGTAACAGATCACGAACTTTCACGCAGTTATGGCTGCTATTGGTATTCTTGAGAGATTTGTTGAAGGTGATGATTGTGAAGCCTTCGTTGAGCGTCTTGACAAGTACTTGGTGGCCAACGAGCTGGATACGGAAGAGACCGCGGTCAAGCACAGGGTGATTCTCCTAACCGTTTGTGATATATGGCCTCATCAAAAATCTGCTTGCACCGACGAAACCAATGGCGAAGACATATGCAGAGTTGTGCATGCTGGTTCGGGAACACCTCAAGCCGAAGGAGAGCATCTTAATGGCCAGGTATCGCTTTTACACGCACCATCGCTCCGAGGGCCAGAACGTGGCGAGCTATTTGTTGGATTTTTCGAGGAAATGTTGCGGGACGTTTTTGTGCTTGGAATCGGCCACGAGGTCATTCTTCGCAAACTGTTGTCTGCCAAATCCCTAGATCTGAGCAAGGCCATCACGATAGCCCAGGCTTTCAAGTCCACGAATGATAACACTAAACAGATATTTTTGCAGCATCGAAGCTCATTGGCAAGTACTGTGCATAAAATAACGCCTTCAGCAGGCAGAACTGTACATGGCAAGGCCTACACGCCTGCAGAGGCCAGACCTAGGATGACTCAAGAGTCCACTGTGGGGCATGAATGCGAATCCATTAACACCATGTTGGCGCTGCGGGGGTAGTCATCGGGCCTATCAATGCCGATTCAAGCACTACATGTGCAAAGGCTGCGGAGCAATGGGGAACCTCCAGCGTGCAAACGTGCTGTGACGCAGAAGATGACCGATCCACAGAAACATAGAAAATAGGTGCCTGCCTTCGAGCCTGCGCCGCCATTCAATGAGTTCATGGATGAACATGCAACTTCAGAACCCTATTCCTGCTTTCTCGCCATACTCCTTGATCCCCCTAGTAGTAAGGACTTCATCTAACTCCTTTTTGAAAATATTGAGTGAATTGGCCTCAACAACTTTCTGTGGTAGAGAATTCCACAGGTTCACCACTCTCTGGGTGAAGAAGTTTCTCCTCATCTCGGTCCTAAATGGCTTACCCCTTATCCTTAGACTGTGACCCGTGGTTCTGGACTTCCCCAACATTCGGAACATTCTTCCTGCAAGTAACCTGTCTAACCCCGTCAGAATTTTAAACGTTTCTATGAGATCCCCTCTCATTCTTCTGAACTCCAGTGAATACAAGCCCAGTTGATCCAGTCTTTCTTGATATGTCAGTCCCGCCATCCCAGGAATCAGTCTGGTGAACCTTCGCTGCACTCCCTCAATAGCAAGAATGTCCTTCCTCAAGTTAGGAGACCAAAACTGTACACAATACTCCAGGTGTGGCCTCACCAATGCCCTGTACAACTGTAGCAACACCTCCCTGCCCCTGTACTCAAATCCCCTCGTTATGAAGGCCAACATGCCATTTGCTTTCTTAACCGCCTGCTGTACCTGCATGCCAACCTTCAATGACTGATGTACCATGACACCCAGGTCTCGTTGCACCTCCCCTTTTCCTAATCTGTCACCATTCAGATAATAGTCTGTCTCTCTGTTTTTACCACCTAAGTGGATAACCTCACATTTATCCACATTATACTTCATCTGCCATGCATTTGCCCACTCACCTAACCTAGCCAAGTCACTCTGCAGCCTCATAGCATCCTCCTCGCAGCTCACACTGCCACCCAACTTAGTGTCATCCGCAAATTTGGAGATACTACATTTAATCCCCTCATCCAAATCATTAATGTACAATGTAAACAGCTGGGGCCCCAGCACAGAACCTTGCGGCACCCCACTATTCACTGCCTGCCATTCTGAAAAGTACCCATTTACTCCTACTCTTTGCTTCCTGTCTGCCAACCAGTTCTCAATCCACGTCAGCACACTACCCCCAATCCCATGTGCTTTAACTTTGCACATTAATCTCTTGTGTGGGACCTTGTCGAAAGCCTTCTGAAAGTCCAAATACACCACATCCACTGGTTCTCCCTTGTCCACTCTACTGGAAACATCCTCAAAAAATTCCAGAAGATTTGTCAAGCATGACTTCCCTTTCACAAATCCATGCTGACTTGGACCTATCATGTCACCTCTTTCCAAATGCGAAGCTATGACATCCTTAATAATTGATTCCATCATTTTACCCACTACCGATGTCAGGCTGACCGATCTATAATTCCCTGTTTTCTCTCTCCCTCCTTTTTTAAAAAATGGGGTTACATTGGCTACCCTCCACTCCACAGGAACTGATCCAGAGTCAATGGAATGTTGGAAAATGACTGTCAATGCATCCGCTATTTCCAAGGCCATCTCCTTAAGTATTCTGGGATGCAGTCCATCAGGCCCTGGGGATCACGCTGAACAAGCAAGAAACATAGAAACATAGAAAATAGGTGCAGGAATGGGCCATTCGGCCCTTCGAGCCTGCACCGCCATTCAATAAGATCACGGCTGATCATTCACCTCAGTACTTCAGGTATTGGGGGTAATATACTGACGTGGATAGGGAACTGGTTGTCAGACAGGAAACAGAGAGTTGGGATAAATGGGTCCTTTTCAGAATGGCAGGCAGTGACTAGTGGAGTGCCGCAGGGCTCAGTGCTGGGACCCCAACTCTTTACCATGTACATTAACGATTTAGATGAAGGAATAGAGTGTAATATCTCCAAGTTTGCGGATGACACTAAACTGGGTGGCGGTGTGAGCTGTGAGGAGGACGCTAAGAGGCTGAAGGGTGACTTGGACAGGTTAGGTGAGTGGGCAAATACATGGCAGATGCAGTATAATGCGGATAAATGTGAGGTTATCCATTTTGGGGGCAAAAACACGAAGGCAGAATAGTATCTGAATGGCGGCAGACTAGGAAAAGGGGAGGTGCAACGAGACCTGGGTGTCATGGTTCATCAGTCACTGAAAGTGGGCATACAGGTACAACAGGCGGTAAAGAAGGCAAATGGTATGTTGGCCTTCATAGCTAGGGGATTTGAATATAGAAGCAGGGAGGTCTTAATGCAGCTGTACGGGGCCTTAGTGAGGCCTCACCTGGAATATTGTGTTCGGTTTTGGTCTCCTAGTCTGAGGAAGGAACGTAAAAGATTCTGACGGGACTGGAGAGAATAGATGCGAGAAGAATGTTCCCGATATTGGGAAGTCCAGAACCAGGGGACATAGTCTTAGGATAAGGGGTAGGCCATTTAGGACTGAGATGAGGAGAAACTTCTTCACTCAGAGAGTTGTTAACCTGTGGAATTCCCTGCCGCAGAAAGTTGTTGATGCCAGTTCACTGGATATATTCAAGAGGGAGTTAGATATGGCCCTTACGGTTAAGGGAATCAAGGGGTATGGAGAGAAAGCAGGAAAGGGGTACTGAAGGAATGATCAGCCATGATCTTATTGAATGGTGGTGCAGGCTCGAAGGGCCGAATGGCCTACTCCTGCACCTACTTTCTATGTTTCTATAACATTTTGGATCACCTCTGGTTTACGGTCAGAAACAACTTAACAAAACAAAACTGCCCCGAATTCCGAAAAGGACCCGTTTATCCCGACTCTCTGCTTCCTGCCTGCCAACCAATTCTCTATCCACGTCAGTACATTACCCCCAATACCATGTGCCTTGATCTTGTACACCAATCTCTTATGTGGTACCTTGTCAAAGGCCTTTTGAAAGTCCAAATACACCACATCCACTGGTTCTCCCTTGTCCACTCTACTAGTTACATCCTCAAAAAATTCCAGAAGATTGGTCAAGCATGATTTCCCTTTCATAAATCCATGCTGACTTAGACCGATCCTGCCACCGCTTTCCAAATGCGCTGCTATTTCATCCTTAAAAATAGATTCCAACATTTTCCCCACCACTGATGTCAGGCTAACCAGTCTATAATTACCCGTTTTCTCTCCCCCTCTTTTTTTTAAAAGTGGTGTTACATTAGCTACCCTCCAGTCCTTAGGAACTGATCCAGAGTCGATGGACTGTTGGAAAATGATTACCAATGCATCCACTATTTCTAGGACCACCTCCTTGAGTACTCTGGAATGCAGACAATCAGGCCCTGGGGATTTATCGGCCTTCAATCCCATCAATTTCCCTAACAAAATTTCCCACCTAATAAGGATATCCTTCAGTTCCTCCTTCTCACTAGACCCTCGGTCCCCTAGTACACCCGGAAGGTCATTTGTGTCTTCCTTCATAAAGACAGAACCAAAGTATTTGTTCAATTGGTCTGCCATTTCTTTGTTCCCCATTATTAATTCACCTGAGTCCGACTGCAAGGGACCTACGTTTGTCTTCACTAATCTTTGTCTCTTCACATATCTATAGAAGCTTTTGCAGTCAGTTTTTATGTTCCCAGCAAGCTTCCTCTCATAGTCTATTTCCCCCCTCCTAATTAAACCCTTTGTCCTCCTCTGCTGAATTCTAAATTTCTCCCAGTCCTCAGGTTTGCTACTTTTTCTGGCCAATTTATATGCCTCTTCCTTGGATCGAACACTATCTTAATTTCCCTTGTTAGCCACAGTTGAGCCACCTTCCCTGTTTTATTTTTACTCCAGACAGGGATGTACAACTGTTGAAGTTCATCCATGTGCTCTATAAATGTTTGCCATTGCCTATCCACCATCAACCCTTTAAGTATCATTTGCCAGTCGGCACATCACCCTCCCACACAGGTTGAACAAGGTGCTATAAACAGCAGATACAGGAATCGAACACTCCGATTGTGACCACAACATAGGCACAGCTGCAGAGTTCAACGGAGAACTTGCATTTCTACAGCGCTTATCTCCACCTCAGCACGTCCCAAAGCGCTTCACAGCAAATGAAGTGCAGGCACTTGTGAATTGCAGTAACTGTTGAAATGTGGGAAACACGGCAGCCAATGTGCGCACAGTAAGCTCCCACAAACAGCAATGTGACAATGACTAGTTAATCTGTTTCAGTGATGATGATTGAGGAATAAATATTGACCCTAGGACACCAGAGATAACACCTGTGTTCTTCTTTGAAATAGTGCCAAGAGGGCAGACAGGTCCTCGGTTTAACATGTCATCTGAAAGATGGCACCTCCAACAGTGCGGCGCTCCCTCAGTACTGCCCCTCCGACAGTGCGGCGCTACCTCAGTACTACTACTCCGACATTGTAGCACTCCCTCAGTACTGTCCCTCCTACAGTGTGGGGCTCCCTCGGTACCGCCTTTCCGATAGTGCAGCACTCCCTCAGTACTGACCCTGTGACAGTGCGGCGCTCCCTCAGTACTGTCCCTCCTACAGTGTGGGGCTCCCTCAGTACCGCCCCTCCTACAGTGCGGGCCTCCCTCAGTACTGCCGCTCCCACAGTGCAGCACTCCCTCAGTACTGCTCCTCCGACATTGCAGCACTCCCTCAGTACTGTCCCTCCTACAGTGCGGCGCTCCCTCAGTACCGCCCCTCCGACAGTACTGAGGGAGCGCCGCACTGTCGGAGGAATAATACTGAGAGAGCACCGCACTATCCCTCCGACAGTGCGGCGCTCCCTCAGTACTCCCCTCCGACAGTGCGGCGCTCCCTTAGTACTGCCTCTCCGACAGTGCGGCGCTCCCTCAGTACTGCCCCTGTGACAGTGCGGCGCTCCCTCAGTACTGATCCTGTGATAGTGCGGCGCTCCCTCAGTACTGACTCTATGACAGGAGCTGTGTATGTGACGGAGACCAGCCTTCAATGGCCCAATGGCTCCTGGGCTGCACTGTTTTGGACTGTGGTCTTGGCTCAGATTGAGTGAGTCACATTGCTGTTGCTCAGGAACTCACTGATTCATCGAGAGCAGCACACACTCTAGCCACCGCCCTTTCCTTGTACTCAGGCAAAGCAGCAATCCCCGAGGCCACAGACTCCAGCTCTGCTCGCCCTCTCTAACTAACAGCTCATCACGAGATTTCAGTGTCCACAGCCTTTCAAGACTCCCTTTGTTGCGGCTGAGAATTCAGGCCTTTGATCAGTAATAGAACAACTTCTGTCTGCACAAAAACCACATCAATCTCCCCGAGGGATAAGTGACTCAACCCAGTGCTCAGTGTGTGACAGAGCCACACAGAGCAGGAAAGGCCCATGCTCCATCCTCGGCCTGTGGTACTGAGTCCCACACTCACACAGAGCAGGAAAAGCCCATGCTCCAACCCCGGCCTGTGCTGGTCTCACATGGTGTGGGGCTGAGCCCCACGTGGGTCACGGTTATTTTGGTGAGAATGAATGCGGAAACGCACCCCGCTACAATTAGTAATGCACTGATTTCCTGAACCTGGCAGTTTACTCTAGATCCAGACAGGAAACCAGACCGAGAGTGACTTCTGATGGTGCAGCTTCTGAGAAACCTTTCTTCAAAATGCAGAACGATTAAAGATATTCGTCATTCTGAAAACAAGAGACATGGGACAGGGGATATGTGGCATGGGACATGTGACATGGGACAGGGGATATGAGACATGGGACATGTGACATGGGACAGGGGATATGTGGCATGGGACATGTGACATGGGACAGGGGATATGTGGCATGGGACATGTGACATGGGACAGGGGATATGTGGCATGGGACATGTGACATGGGACAGGGGATATGAGACATGGAATACGATACAAACCATGGAACAAGTCCCACTCCTAGTGAGATCAGCAGAGGCCGGGAATGGAGCCTGGGCCTTTCCTGCTCTGTGTTGGGGCTCATGCCCAGTTGTGCACCAAGGTGCTAAGGAATGAAGAGCTCCGAGGTCCTGCATTGCTCAGATTATGTCCTGCTCTGGAGTGCGGAGTGGCTTTTGCTGCTGGTCTGTCAGTCCCAGCGAGGGAACATCACATTCTCAACACAAGCAGCTTGAAGCAATCATTTCACATTAAAGATGGATAAGGGGTGAGCTCATGATATTTTACACCAGTCGATTTGGTGAATTAAAGTATTCCCTAGGCACAACTGTCCACCGCTCACTTGGCAATCTCAGTGTATTAATATCCACAGATCATAGAGCATGGGGCAAAGGCCGGGGGGGGGGGAAGAGAGCGGGCGAGGGCCGGGGGGGTGGGGGGGGAAAGGGGGCGGGAGAGAACGGGCGAGGAGTATCGGGGGGGAGGAGTATTGGGGAGGAGGAGTATCAGAGGGGGAGGAGTATCGAGGGGGGGAGGAGTATCAGAGTGGGGGGGGGGAAGAGGAGTATCGGGGGGGAGGAGTATCGGGGAGGGGTGGAGATTATCATGGGGGGATTATCGTGGAGGGATTATCGGGGGGGGGGGGGGGGGGATTATCGTGGGGGGACTATCGGGGGTGGGAGAGTATCAGGCGGGAGTGGAGGAATGTCGGGGGGGGAGTGGAGGAATGTCGGGGGGGAGGAGGGGTATCGAGGGGGAGAAGTATTGGGGAGGGGGGTATCATGGGGGAGGCGTATCGTGGAGGAGGGGGAGGAGTATCGGGGGGGAAGGGGAGGAGTATCGGGGGGAAGGGGAGGAGTATCGGGGGGAAGGGGAGGAGTATCGGGGGGAAGGGGAGGAGTATCGGGGGTGAGGGGGAGGAGTATCGGGGGAGGAGTATCGGGGGGGAGGGGGGCAGGGGGGGAGGAGTATCGGGGGGAGGAGTATCGGGGGGGAGGGGGAGGGGGAGGAGTATCGGGGGGGAGGGGGAGGGGGAGGAGTATCGGGGGAGGGGGAGGACTATCGGGGGGAGGGGGAGGAGTATCGGGGGCGAGGGGGAGGAGTATCGCGGGGGAGGGGGAGGAGTATCGGGGGGGAGTATCGGGGGAGGAGTATCGAGGGGAGGGGGAGGAGTACCAGGGAGGAGGGGGATGGAGTATCGGGGGAGGGAGTATCGGGGGGGATGGGAGAGTATCGGGGGGAGTGAAGTATCGTGGAGTATCGGGGGGGGGGGGAGTATCGGGGGGGGGGGAGCGGAAGGAGTATCGAGGGGGTGGGGGAGGAGTATCGAGGGGATGGGGAGGAGTATCGGGGGGAGGGGGAGGAGTATCGGGGGGAGGGGGAGGAGTATCGGGGGGGAGGGGGAGGAGTATCGGGGGGGAGGGGAAGGAGTATCGGAGGGGAGGGGGAGGAATATCAGGGGGGGAGTATTGGGGGAGATGGGAGAGTATCGGGGGGAGTGAAGTATCGTGGAGTATCGGGGGGGGAGTATCGGGGGGGGGGGGATATCGGGGGGGGAGGGAGGGGAAGGAGTATCGAGGGGTGGGGGAGGAGTATCGGGGGGAGGGGAAGGAGTAACGGGGGGAGGGGAAGGAGTATCGGGGGGGAGGGGGAGGAGTATCGGGGGGAGGGGGAGGAGTATCTGGGGGAGGGGAAGGAGTATCGGGGGGAGGGGAAGGAGTATCGGGGGGAGGGGAAGGAGTATCGGGGGATGAGGGGATGAGTATCGGGGGAAGGGGTATTGGGGGGGATTATCGGGGGGAGGGATAATCGGGGGGAGATGGGTGAGTATCCGGGGGGGGGGGGGAGGAGTATCCGGGGGGGGTAGGGAGTGTCGTGGTGGGGGGAAGGAGTATCGGGGGGGGGGGGGTAGGGAGTGTCGTTGGGGGGGGAAGCAGTATCGGGGGGGGGGGGAAGTATCGGTGGGGAGGGGGAGGAGTATTCGGGGGAGGAGGCGAGTATCGGGGGGAAGGGAGTATCCGGGTGGAGGAGGCGAGTATCCGCGGGGAGGAGGCGAGTATCCGGGGGGAGGAGGCGAGTATCCGCGGGGAGGAGGCGAGTATTCCCGGGGGGAGGAAGCGAGAATCCGGGAGGAGGAAGCGAGTATCCGGGAGTGGGAGGGGGTGAGGGGGAGGGGAAATATCGGGGGGAGGGGAAGTATCAGGGCGAGCGGAAGTATCGGAGGGATGGAGTATCAAGGGGGGAGTATCGGGGGGGAGGAGTATCGAGGGGAGGGATTATCGTGGGGGGATAATCGTGGGGGGATTATTGTGGGGGGATTAATGGGGGGATTATCGGATGGGGAGGGAATATAGGGGGGGGGGGAGACTATCAGCGGGGGGGGGGGTTGATGGAGGAGTATCGGGGGGGTGGTGGTGGAGTATCGGGGAGGTGGTGGAGGAGTATCGGGGGGGCTGGTGGAGGAGTATAGGTGGGGGGTTGAGGAGTATCGGGGAGGTGGAGAGGAGTATCGGGGAGGTGGAGAGGAGTATCGGGGAGGTGGAGAGGAGTATCGTGGGGGAGGAGTATCGGGGGGGGCAAATTATCGGGAGGGGGGAGTAGTATCGGAGGGGGATGGAAGAGTATCGAGGGAGTATCGGGGGGGGGGAGTAGTATCGGGGGGGAAGGGAGTATCGGGGGGGAAGGGAGTATCGGGGGGGGGAAGGAGTATCGGGGGGGGAAGGAGTATCGGGGGGGGCAAAGTATCGGGAGGGGGGAGTAGTATCGGAGGGGGATGGAAGAGTATCGAGGGAGTATCGGGGGGGGGAGTAGTATCGGGGGGGAAGGGAGTATCGGGGGGGAAGGGAGTATCGGGGGGGAAGGAGTATCGGGGGGGAAGGAGTATCGGGGGCGGAAGGAGTATCGGGGGGGGAAGGGAGTATGGGGGGGAAGGGAGTATCGGGGGGAAGGGCATATCGGGGGGGAAGGGAGTATCGGGGGGGGAACGGAGTATCGGGGGGGAAGGGAGTATCGGGGGGGAAGGGAGTATCGGGGGGGAAGGGAGTATTGGGGGGGAAGGAGTATCGGGGGGGAAGGAGTATCGGGGGGGAAGGAGTATCGGGGGGGTAGGAGTATCGGGGGGTAGGAGTATCGGGGGGGTAGAAGTATCGGGGGGTAGAAGTATCGGGGGGGGGTAGAAGTATCGCGGGGGTAGGTGTATCGGGGGGGATAGGAGTATCGGGGGGATTAGGAGTATTGGGGGGGTAGGAGTATGGGGGGTGGTAGAAGTATCGGGGGGGAAGGAGTATCGGGGGGAAGGAGTATCGGGGGGAAGGAGTTTCAGGGGGAGGAGTTTCAGGGGGGAGGAGTATCGGGAAGGGGAGTTGAGGAGTATCGGGGGGGAGGAGAGGAGTATCGGGGGAGGGGGAGGAGTATCGGGGGGAGGGGGAGGAGTATCGGGGGGGGATGGGGAGGAGTATCGGGGGGAGGGGGAGGGGGGAGGGGGAGGAGTATCGGGGGAGGAGTATCGGGGGGAGGGGGAGGAGTATCGGGGGGAGTGGGAGGAGTATCGGGGGAGGAGTATCGGGGGAGGGGGAGGTGTACTGGGGGGGAGGGGGAGGGAGTATCGGGGGGGGGGTATCAGGGGGGATGGGAGAGTATCGGGGGGAGTGAAGTATCGTGGACTATCGGGGGGGAGTATCGGGGGGGGGGAGGGGAAGGAGTATCGAGGGGGTGGGGGAGGAGTATCGGGGGGAGGGGGAGGAGTATCGGGGAGGGGGAGGAGTATCGGGGGGAGGGGGAGGAGTATCGGGGGGAGGGGTATCGGGGGGAGAGCGAGGAGTATCGGGGGGAGGGGGAATAGTATCGGGGGGAGGGGGAGGAGTATTGGGGGGGATGGGAAAGGAGTACCGGGGGGGATGGGGAAGGAGTACCGAGGGGGAGGGGGAGGGAGTACCAGGGGGGGGATGGGGGGATAATCGGGGGGGGGGGGGAGGGGGGAGTATCGGGGGTAGTATCAGGGGGGAGGTGGAGGAGTATGGGGGGGGAGGGAGTATCGGGGGGTGGGGGAGGAGTATCAGGGGGGAGGGGGAGGAGTATCGGAGGGGAGGGGGAGGAGTATCGGGGAGGGGGAGGAGTATCGGGGAGTGGCGGAGTATCGGGGGATGAGGGGAGGAGTATCGGGGGAAGGGGTATTGGGGGGGGATTATCGGGGGGAGGGATAATCGGGGGGGGGGATGGGAGAGTATCGGGGGGAGTGAAGTATCGTGGAGTATCGGGGGGAGGGTGAGGAGTATCGGGGGGTGGGGGAGGAATATCGGGGGAAGGGGGAGGAGTATCGGGGGAGGGGGAGGAGTATCGGGGGGAGGGGGAGGAGTATCGGCGGGAAGGGGGAGGAGTATCGGGGGGAGGGGGAGGAGTATCGGGGGGGAGTGGGAGGAGTATCGGGGGAGGGGGAGGAGTATCGGGGGGAGGGGGAGGAGTATCGGGGGATGAGGGGAGGAGTATCGGGGGAAGGGGTATTGGGGGGGGATTATCGGGGGGAGGGATTATCTGGGGGAGGGATAATCGGGGGGGGATGTGTGAGTATCGGGGGAGAGTGAAGTATCGTGGAGTATCGGGGGGGAGTATCGGGGGTGGAGTATCCCGGGGGGGAGTATGGGGGGGGAGGTAGGGAGTGTCGTTGGGGGGGGGGGAAAGGAGTATCGGCTGGGAGGGGGAGGAGTATCCGGGGGGGACGAGGCGAGTATCCGCGGGGAGGAGGCGAGTATCCGCGGGGTGGAGGCGAGCATCCGGGGGGAGGAGGCGAGTATCCATGGGGAGGAGGCGAGAATCCGGGGGGAGGAAGCGAGTATCCGGGAGGGGGGGGGGGGGGGCGGGAGTAGCGGAGGGAGGGGAAGTATCGGAGGGATGGAGTATCAAGGGGGGAGTATCGGGGGGGAGGAGTATCGAGGGGAGGGATTATCGTGGGGGGATTAACATGGGTGGATTATTGTGGGGCGTTTAATGGGGGGGGGATTATCGGATGGGGAGGGAATATAGGGGGGGGAGACTATCGGCGGGGGGGGGGGTTGGTGGAGGAGTATCGGGGTGGTGGTGGAGGAGTATCGGGGGGGTGGTGGAAGAGTATCGGGGGGGCCGGTGGAGGAGTATCGGTGGGGGGTTGAGGAGTATCGGAGGGGTTTGAGGAGTATCACGGGGGGGTTGAGGAGTATCGGGGGGGGAGGAGTATCGGTGAGGTGGAGAGGAGTATCGTGGGGGAGGAGTATCAGGGGGGCAAAGTATCGGGAGGGGGAGTAGTATCGGAGGGGGATGGAAGAGTATCGAGGGAGTATCGGGGGGGGGGGGGAGTAGTATCGGGGGAGGAGGAGGAGTATCGGGGTGGGAGGAGTATCGGGGGGGGAGGAGTATCGGGGGGGGGAGGTGTATCGGGGGGGAGGAGTATCGGGGGGGAGGAGTATCGGGGGGGGACGAGTATCGCGGGG
>NC_091979.1:7266238-7300630 GCF_044704955.1 Pristiophorus japonicus
GGGAGTATCGGGGAGGGAGTATCGGGGGAGTATCGGGGAGGGATTACGGGCAGGGTGGGGGAGAGTATTGGGGCAGCGGGAGT
The DNA here is from genome assembly GCF_044704955.1 of Pristiophorus japonicus. Lineage (NCBI taxonomy): Eukaryota > Metazoa > Chordata > Chondrichthyes > Pristiophoridae > Pristiophorus > Pristiophorus japonicus. The sequence continues at coordinate 7,266,322 of NC_091979.1, forward strand.
GTCGGGGGGGAGGAGATCGGGGGGGAGTAGCACTATCGGGGGAGTATCGGGGGGGAAGCAGTATCGGCGGGGGGAGGAGTATCGGGGGGAGGAGTATCGGGGTGGGGGAACGAGTATCGGGTTGGGGAACGAGTATCGGGGGGGAACGAGTATCGGGGTGCGGGGGATTATCTGGAGAGGGAGGCGGAGGAGTATCGGGGGGGCCGGAGGAGTATCGGGGGGGCCGGAGGAGTATCGGGGAGGCGGAGGAGTATCGGGGAAGCGGAGGAGTATCGGGGGGGGGGGAGGAGTATCGGGGGGTGGAAGGAGTATCGGGGGGGGAAGGAATATCGAGGGGAAGTGGTATCGGGTGGGGGACTATCGGGGGGGGGGGTGGACTATCGGGGGGGAGGAGTATCGGGGGGGGAAAGGAGTATCGGGGGGGGGGGAAGGAGTATCGAGGGGAAGGGGTATCGGGGGGGGGACTATCGGGGGGGGGGGGTAGGAGTATCGGGGGGGAGGAGTATCGGGGGGGGGAAGGAGTATCGGGGGGGAGGAGTATCGGGGGGGGGAAGGAGTATCGGGGGGGGAAGGAGTATCGGGGGGGGAAGGAATAATGGGGGGGGAGGAATAATGGGGGGTGAAGGAGTATCGGGGGGGGGAAGGAGTATCGGGGGGGAGGGGTATCGGGGGGGGGAGGAGTACCGGGGTGCGGGGGATTATCTGGGGAGGGAGGCGGAGGAGTATCGGGGTGCGGGGGATTATCTGGGGAGGGAGGCGGAGGAGTATCGGGGGGGGGAGGTGGAGGAGTATCGGGGGGTGGGAGTATCGGGGGGGTGGGAGTATCGGGGGGTAGGAGTATCGGGGGGGAGGAGGAGTATCGGGGGGGGAGGAGTATCGGGGGGGGAGGAGTATCGGGGGGGGGAACGAGTATTGGGTTGGGGAACGAGTATCAGGTTGGGGAACGAGTATCGGGGGGGGGAACGAGTATCGGGGTGCGGGGTATTATCTGGAGAGGGAGGTGGAGGAGTATCGGGGGGGCCGGAGGAGTATCGGGGGGGGCGGAGGAGTATCGGGGGGGGAGTATCGGGGGGAAGGGGAGGAGTATCGGGGGGGAGTATCGCGGGGAGGGGGAGGAGTATCGGGGGGGGAGTATCGGGGGGGCGGGGGAGGTGGAGTAGTATCCGGCGGGAGGGGGCAGGGGAGTATCCGGCAGGGAGTATCAGGAGAGGGATGAGCATCGGGGGGAGGAAGGAGTATTGGGAGTGCGCAGTATTGGGGCGGGGGGGGGGGGGGGGAGTATCGGGGGGGGGGGGGGGGAGAGTATCGGGGGAGGGTGGGAGTATCGGGGGGGTATGGGGGGGTGGGGAGAGTATTGGGGCAGTGGGAGTATCGGGGGGGGGAGATCGGGGGTGCGGGGGTATCGGGTGGGGAGGGGGGAGTATCGGGGGGGAGTATCGGGGGAGGGGGAGTATCGGTCGAGGGGGGAAGTATCGGGGAGAGTATCGGGGGGGGAGTATCGGGGGGTATGGGGGGGAGTATCGGGCGGGGTGGGGGAGAGTATTGGGGCAGTGGGAGTATCGGGGGGGAGATCGGGGGGTGCGGGGGTATCGGGTGGGGAGGGGGGAGTATCGGGGAGGGAGTATCGGGGGGTATGGGGGGAGTATCGGGCAGGGTGGGGGAGAGTATTGGGGCAGCGGGAGTGTCGGGGGGAGGAGATCGGGGGGAGTAGCACTATCGGGGGGGGGGGGTAGGAGTATTGGGGATGTAGGAGTATGGGGGGGGTAGGAGTATCGGGGGGGGGAAGCAGTATCGGCGGGGGGAGGAGTATCGGGGGGAGGAGTATCGGGGTGGGGGAACGAGTATCGGGTTGGGGAACGAGTATCGGGGGGGGAACGAGTATCGGGGTGCGGGGGATTATCTGGAGAGGGAGGCGGAGGAGTATCGGGGGGGCCGGAGGAGTATCGGGGGGGCCGGAGGAGTATCGGGGAGGCGGAGGAGTATCGGGGAAGCGGAGGAGTATCGGGGGGGGGGAAGAGTATCGGGGGGAAGTGGTATCGGGTGGGGGGACTATCGGGGGGGAGGGAGTATCGGGGGGGGAAAGGAGTATCGGGGGGGGGGGAAGGAGTATCGAGGGGAAGGGGTATCGGGGGGGGGACTATCGGGGGGGGAGGAGTATCGGGGGGGTGGGGAGTATCGGGGGGGATGTGGAGTATCGGAGGGAGAGGAGAATATCGGGGGGGGGAGGAGAGTATCGGGGGGGGGGAGTGTCCGGGGGGAGGAGTATCCGGGGGGGGTGGAGGGGAGGAGTATCGGGGGGGGAGTATCGGGGGGAGGGGAGGAGTATCGGGGGGGAGTATCGGGGGAGGGGGAGGAGTATCGGGGGGAGGAGTATCGGGGGAGGGGGAGGAGTATCGGGGGGAGGAGTATCGGGGGGGAGGGGAGGAGTATCCAGGGGGGCGAGGAGTATCGGGCAGTGGAGGAGTATCGGGGTCGGGGGGGGGGAGGAAGGAGTACCGGCGGGGGGGGGGGGAGGTGGGTGGGGGGGGGGAGAGGAGTATCGGTGGGGGGGAGGAGTATCGGGGGGGGGGGGGCTGGAGTAGTATCCGGCGGCGGGGGGCAGGGGAGTATCCGACAGGGAGTATCAGGAGGGGGATGAGCATCGGGGGGGGGGGGGAGGGAGTATTGGGGGGGGCGCAGTATTGGGGGGGGGGGGAGTATCCGGCGGGGGGGGGGAGTATCCGGCGGGGAGTATCGGGGGCGGGGTGAGTATTGGGGGAGGGTGGGAGTATCGGGGGGGTATGGGGGGGTGGGGGAGAGTATTGGGGCAGTGGGAGTATCGGGGTAGGGGAGATCGGGTGGGGAGGAGTACCGGGGTGCGGGGGATTGTCTGGGGAGGGAGGCGGAGGAGTATCGGGGGGGGAGGGAGTATCGGGGGGGGGGAGTATCGGGGGGGTGTAGGAGTATCGGGGGGAGTAGGGGTATCGGGGGGGGGGGGGTAGGAGTATCGGGGGGGTAGGAGTATCGGGGGGTGGGGTAGGAGTATCGGGGGGGTAGGAGTATCGGGGGGGAGAGGAGTAGCGGGGGGTGGTAGGAGTATCGGGGGGGGAAGGAGTATCGGGGGGGAGTAGTATCGGGGGAGGGGTATCGGGGGGGGACTATCGAGGGGGGTGGAGTATCGGGGGGGAAGGAGTATCGGGGGGGGGGAGGAGTATCGGGGGGGGGGAGGAGTATCGGGGGGAAGGAGTATCGGGGGGGGGAAGGAGTATCGGGGGGAGGAGTTTCGGGGGGGAGGAGTACCGGGGTGCGGGGGATTATCTGGGGAGGGAGGCGGAGGAGTATCGGGGGGGGGAGGAGTATCGGCGGGGGGAAGGAGTATCGGGGGAGGAGTATCGGGGGGGCGCGGTAGGAATATCGGGGGGGGGGGTCGGAGTATCGGGGGGGGGGTAGGAGTATCGGGGGGGGTAGGAGTATCGGGGGGGGTAGCACTATCGGGGGGAAGGAGTATCGGGGGGGGGGAGGAGTATCGGGGGTGGAAGGAGTATCGGGGGGGAAGGAGTATCGGGGGGGAAGGAGTATCGGGGGGGAGGGGTATCCGGGAGGGGTGGGGGGGAGGAGTACCGGCGGGGGGGGGGGGGGGGGAGGTGGGGAGGGGGGAAGAGGAGTATCGGTGGGGGGGAGGAGTATCAGGGGCGGGGGGTGGAGTAGTATCCGGCGGGGGGGGGGGGGGCCGGGGAGTATCCGGCAGGGAGTATCAGGAGGGGGATGAGCATCGGGGGGGGGGGGGGGAAGGGAGAATTGGGGGGGCGCAGTATTGGGGGGGGGGGGTGGGAGTATCCGGCGGGGGGGGGGGGAGTATCCGGCGGGGAGTATAGGGGGCGGGGGCGAGTATCGAGGGGGGGGGAAAGAGTATCGGGGGAGGGTGGGAGTATCGGGGGGGTATGGGGGGGTGGGGGAGAGTATTGGGGCAGTGGGAGTATCGGGGGGGGAGATCGGGGGGGGCGGGGGTATCGGGTGGGGAGGGGGGAGTATCGGGGGGGAGTATCGGGGGAGGGGGAGTATCGGGGGAGGGGGGAAGTATCGGGGGGACTATCGGGGGGGGGGAGTATCGGGGGGGAGTATCGTGGGGAGGGGGAGCAGTATCGGGGGGTGAGTATCGGGGGGGAGTATCGGGGGAGGGGGAGGAGTATCGGGGGGGGGGGGGAAGAGGAGTATCGGTGGGGGGGAGGAGTATCGGGGGGGGGGTGGAGTAGTAGCCGGGGGGGGGGGGGGTGGGGGGAGTATCCGGCGGGGAGTATCAGAGCGGGGAGGGAGTATTGAGGGGGCGTAGTATCGGGGGGGGGGGGAGTATCCGGCAGGGGGGGGGAAGAGTATCGGGGGAGGGTGCGAGTATCGGGGGGGTATGGGGGGGTGGGGGAGAGTATTGGGGCAGTGGGAGTATCGGGGGGGGAGATCGGGGGATGCGGGGGTATCGGGTGGGAAGGGGGGAGTATCGGGGGGGGAGTATCGGGGGGTATGGGGGGGGAGTATCAGGCGGGGTGGGGGAGAGTATTGGGGCAGTGGGAGTGTCGGGGGGGGAGGAGATCGGGTGGGGAGATCGGGGGGGGGGAGAGATCGGGGGGGAGGAGTATCGGTGGTGGGGAGAGTATCGGGGGGAGTATCGGGTGGGGAGTATCGGGGGGGAGGAGTTTCGGGGGCGGGGGGAGTATTGGGGGGGGGGGAGTACCGGGGTGCGGGGGATTATCTGGGGAGGGGGGCGGAGGAGTATCGGGGAGGCAGAGGAGTATCGGGGGGGGTAGGAGTATCGGGGGGGGGGGGGTAGGAGTATCGGGGGGTGGAAGGAGTATCGGGGGGGGGAGGAGTATCGGGAGGGGGAGGAGTATCGGCGGGTGGAAGGAGTATCGGGGGGGAAGGAGTATCGGGGGGGAGAAGTATCGGGGGGTGCGGGGGATTATCTGGGGAGGGAGGCGGAGGAGTATCGGGGACGCGGTGGAGTATCGGGGGGGGTAGGGGTATCGGGGGGGGAAGGAGTATCGGGGGGGAGGAGTATCGGGGGGGGAGGAGTTTCGGGGGGGAGGAGTACCGTGGGTGCGGGGGATTATCTGGGGAGGGAGGCGGAGGAGTATCGGGGGGGTGGGACTATCGGGGGGGGGGAGGAGTATCGGCGGGGGGAAGGAGTATCGGGGGAGGAGTATCGGGGGGGCGCGGTAGGAATATCGGGGGGGGGGGTCGGAGTATCGGGGGGGTAGGAGTATCGGGGGGGTAGGAGTATCGGGGGGGGTAGCACTATCGGGGGGTGTAGGAGTATTGGGGGTGTAGGAGTATGGGGGGGGTAGGAGTATCGGGGGGGGGAACGAGTATCGGGTTGGGGAACGAGTATCGGGGGGGAACGAGTATCGGGGTGCGGGGGATTATCTGGAGAGGGAGGCGGAGGAGTATCGGGGGTGCCGGAGGAGTATCGGGGGGGGGGCGGAGGAGTATCGGGGAGGCGGAGGAGTATCGGGGAAGCGGAGGAGTATCGGGGGGGGAAGGAGTATCGGGGGGGGGAAGGAGTATCGGGGGGTGGAAGGAGTATCGGGGGGGAAGGAGTATCGGGGGGGAAGGAGTATCGGGGGGAGGGGTATCCGGGAGGGGTGGGGGGGAGGAGTAACGGCGGGGGGGGGGGGGGGGAGGTGGGGAGGGGGGGAGAGGAGTATCGGTGGGGGGGAGGAGTATCAGGGGCGGGGGGTGGAGTAGTATCCGGCGGGGGGGGGGGGGCAGGGGAGTATCCGGCAGGGAGTATCAGGAGGGGGATGAGCATCGGGGGGGGGGGGGGGGGTGGGAGGGAGAATTGGGGGGGGCGCAGTATTGGGGGGGGGGGTGGGAGTATCCGGCGGGGGGGGGGGAGTATCCGGCGGGGAGTATAGGGGGCGGGGGCGAGTATCGAGGGGGGGGAAGAGTATCGGGGGAGGGTGGGAGTATCGGGGGGGTATGGGGGGGTGGGGGAGAGTATTGGGGCAGTGGGAGTATCGGGGGGGGAGATCGGGGGGTGCGGGGGTATCGGGTGGGGAGGGGGGAGTATCGGGGGGGAGTATCGGGGGAGGGGGAGTATCGGGGGAGGGGGGAAGTATCGGGGGGAGTATCGGGGGGGGAGTATCGGGGGATATGGGGGGGAGTATCGGGCGGCGTGGGGGAGAGTATTGGGGCAGTGGGAGTGTCGGGGGGGGAAGGAGTATCGGGGGGGGGAGGAGTATCGGGGGGGAAGGAGTATCGGGGGGAGGGGTATCGGGGGGGACTATCGGGGGGGGTGGACTATTGGGGGGGGAGGACTATCGGGGAGGAAGGAGTATCGGGGGGGTGGGGAGTATCGGGGGGAGGAGTATCCGGGGGGTGGGGGGGGAGGAGTATCGGGAGGAGAATATTGTGGGGAGGGGGAGGAGTATCGGGGGGGGAGTATCGTGGGGAGGGGGAGCAGTATCGGGGGGGTGTATTGGGGGAGGGGGAGGAGTATCGGGGGAGAGGAGTATCGGTGGGGGAGAGGAGTATCGGGGGGGTGTGGAGTAGTATCCGGGGGGGCGGGCAGGGGAGTATCCGCCGGGGAGTATCAGGGGGGGGAGGGAGTATTGAGGGGGCGCAGTATCGGGGGGGGGGGAGTATTCGGCAGGAGGGGGGGAGAGTATCGGGGGAGGGTGCGAGTATCGGGTGGGTATGGGGGGGTGGGGGAGAGTATTGGGGCAGTGGGAGTATCGGGGGGAGATTGGGGGTTGCGGGGGTATCGGGTGGGGAGGGGGGAGTATCGGGGGAGGGGGAGTATCGGGGGAGGGGAGAGGTATCGGGGGGGAGTATCGGGGGGGGGAGTATCGGGGTGTATGGGGGGGGAGTATCGGGCGGGGTGGGGGAGAGTATTGGGGCAGTGGGAGTGTCGGGGTGGAGGAGATGGGGGGGGGAAGAGATCGGCGGGGAGGAGTATCGGTGGTGGGGAGAGTATCGGGGGGAGTATCGGGGGGGAGTATCGGGGGGGTAGGGTGAGTATCGGGGGGGTAGGGTAAATATCGGGTGGGGGGGGGAAGTATCGGGGGGGGAGAATCGGGGGTGGGTATCGTTGGGGGGAGGGGAGTATCGGGGGTAGGGGAGATGGTGGGGGTAGGGGAGATCGGGGGGGAGATCGGGGGATGGAGGGGGGAGATCGGGGGATGGAGGGGGGAGATCGGGGGGGGAGATCGAGGGGGGGAGAGGGGAGTATCGGGGGGAGGAGTATCGGGGGGGAGGAGTATCGGGGGGGAGGAGAGTATCGGGGGGGGGGAGTATCGGGGGGGTGAGGAGTATCCGGGGGTGAGGAGTATCCGGGGGGGTGGGGGGAGGGGTATCGGGGGGTCGAGGAGTATCGGGGGCGGGGGGGTGGGAGGAAGGAGTACCGGTGGGGGGGGGGGAGGAGTATCGGGGGGGGGGGGGGAGAGGAGTATCGGGGGTGGGGGGGAGGGAGTATCCGGCGGGGAGTATCGGGGGGGATGAGTAACTCGGGGGTGGGGGGATTATCGGGGGTGAGGGAGTATCGGGGGGCGCAGTATCGGGGGTGGGAGTATCGGGGGGGGAAGTTTCGGGGGGGTGTTGGAGAGTATTGGGGCAGTGGGAGTATCGGAGAGAGGGGGCGGGGGTATCAGGTGGGGGTGAGTATCGGGGGAGGAGTATCGGGGGGGGAGTATCGGGGGGGAGTATTGGGGGATGGGGAGTATCGGGGGAGGGTGGAAGTATCTGGGGGAGTATCGGGGGGGAGAGTATCGGGGAGGAGTATCGGTGGGTATGGGGGGCAGTATCGGGCGGGGTGGGGGAGAGTATTGGGGCAGTGGGAGTATCGGGGGGGAGGAGATCGGGGGGGGGAGATCGGGGGGAGAGTGATCGGGGGGGGAGATCGCGGGGGGAGATCGGGGGATGGAGGGGAGAGATCGAGGGAGGGAGGGGGGAGTATCGGAGGTATGGAAGAGTATCGGGGGGGTTGGAGGAATATCGGCGGGGATGGAGGAATATCGGGGGGAGGAGTATGGTGAGGGAGGAGTATCGTGGGGGGTGGGGAGGAGTATTGGGGGGAGGAGTATCGGGGGGGAAGTATCGGGGGGGAGTATCGGGGGGGGAGTATCGGGGGGAAGTATCGGGCGGGGTGGGGGAGTGTATTGGGGCAGTGGGAGTATCGGGGGGGGAGGAGATGGGGGGGGTGGAGATCGGGGGGGGAGATCGGGGGGGGGGGAGAGATCGGGTGGGAAGGAGTATCGGTGGGGGGGGAGAGTATCGGGGGGAGTATCGGGGAGGGAGGGGAGTATCGGGGGGGGAGTATCGGGGAGGGGGGGGGAGTATCGGGGGGGAGTATCGGGGGGGGAAGGAGTATCGGGGGGAAGGAGTATCGGGGGGGAAGGAGTATCGGGGGGAGAGATCGGGGGGGAGGAGTATCGGGGGGGAGGAGTATCGGGGGGGAGGAGTATCGGGGGGGGGGGGGGAGTACCGGGGTGCGGGGGATTATCTGGGGAGGGAGGCGGAGGAGTATCGGGGGTGAGGTGGAGGAGTATCAGGGGGGTGGGAGTATCGGGGGGTAGGAGTATCGGGGGGGAGGAGTATCGGGGGGGGAAGGAGTATCGGGGAGGAGTATCGGGGGGGGGGGGGTGGCGGTAGGAATATCGGGGGGGGTCGGAGTATCGGTGGGGGTAGGAGTATCGGGGGGGGAGGAGTATCGGGGGAGGAGGAGTATCGGGGGGGGGGGGAAGGAGTATCGGGGGAGGAGTATCGGGGGGGGGGGCGGTAGGAATATCGGGGGGGTCGGAGTATCGGGGGGGGTAGGAGTATCGGGGGGGTAGGAGTATTGGGGGTGTAGGAGTATGGGGGGGAGGAGTATCGGGGGGGGGGGAAGGAGTATCGGCGGGGGGAGGACGAGTATCGGGTTAGGGAACGAGTATCGGGTTGGGGAACGAGTATCGGGGGGGGACGAGTATCGGGGGGAGGGGCGGAGGAGTATCGGGGAGGCGGGGGAGTATCGGGGGGGGGGAAGGAGTATCGGGGGGTGGAAGGAGTATCGGGGGGTGGAAGGAGTATCGGGGGGAAGGAGTATCGGGGGGGGACTATCGGGGGGGTGGACTATCGGGGGGGGGAGGACTATCGGGGGGGGAGGAGTATCGGGGGGGTGGGGAGTATCGGGGGGGTGGGGAATATTGGAGGGAGAGGAGAGTATCGGGGGGGGAGGAGAGTATCGGGGGGGTGTGTCCGGGGGGAGGAGTATCCGGGAGGGGTGGGGGGGAGGAGTATCGGGGGGGGGGAGTATCGGGGGGAGGGGGAGGAGTATCGGGGGGAGGGGGAGGAGTATCGGGGGGAGGAGTATCGGGGGGGGGGGAGGAGAATCCGGGGGGGAGGAGTATCGGGCGGTGGAGGAGTATCGGGGGCGGGTGGGAGGAAGGAGTACCGGCTGGGGGGGAGGTGGGGGGGGGGGGAGAGGAGTATCGGTGGGGGGGAGGACTATCGGGGGGGAGGGGTGGAGTAGTATCCGGCGGGGGGGGGCAGGGGAGTATCCGGCAGGGAGTATCAGGAGGGGGATGAGCACCGGGGGGGGGGGGAGGGAGTATTGGGGGGGGCGCAGTATTGGGGGGAGGGGGGAGTATCCGGCGGGGGGGGAGTATCCGGCGGGGAGTATCGGGGCGGGGGGGGGAGTATCGGGGGGGGGGGAAGAGTATCGGGGGAGGGTGGGAGTATCGGGGGGGTATGGGGGAGTGGGGGAGAGTTTTGGGGCAGTGGGAGTATCGGGGGGGGCGATCGGGTGTGCGGGGGTATCGGGTGGGGAGGGGGAGTATCGGGGGGGAGTATCGGGGGAGGGGGAGTATCGGGAGGTATGGGGGGGAGTATCGGGCGGGGTGGGGGAAGAGTATTGGGGCAGTGGGAGTGTCGGGGGGGGAAGGAGTATCGGGGGGGGAGGAGTATCGGGGGGAGGGGTATCGGGGGGGGGACTATCGGGGGGGGTGGACTATCGGGGGGGTGGGGAGTATCGGGGGGTTGGGGAGTATCAGGGGGGAGGAGTATCCGGGGGGGTGGGGGGGAGGAGTATCGGGGGGGGAGTATCGTGGGGTTGGGGAGGAGTATCGGGGGGGGAGTATCGTGGGGAGGGGGAGGAGTATCGGGGGGGAGGAGAATCGGGGGGGGGGAGAGGAGTATCGGTGGGGTGGAGGAGTATCGGGGGGGGGGGAGTATCGGGGGGGTACGGTAAATATCGGGTGGGGGTGAAGTATCGGGGGGGGTATCGTTGGGGGGAGGGGAGTATCGGGGGTAGGGGAGATGGGGGGGTAGGGGAGATCGGGGGGGGGAGATCGGGGGATGGAGGGGGGAGATCGGGGGGGGAGATCGAGGGAGGAAGGGGGGAGTATCGGGGGGGTGAGGAGTATCCGGGGGGGTTGGGGGGAGGGGTATCGGGGGGTCGAGGAATATTGGGGGCGGGGGGGGGAGGAAGTAGTACCGGTGGGGGGGGGGGGGGAGAGGAGTATCGGGGCGGGGGGGGGAGAGAGTATCCGGCGGGGAGTATCAGGGGGGGGATGAGTATCGCGGGGGCGGGGGGAATTATCGGGGGTGAGGGAGTATCGGGGGGGCGCAGTATCGGGGGGGGTGAGTATCAGGGGGGGGGAGTTCCGGGGGGTGGGGGAGAGTATTGGGGCAGTGGGAGTATTGGGGGGGGGAGATCGGGGGGAGGGGGCGGGGGTATCGGGTGGGGGGGGAGTATCGGGGGGGGGCTGTATCGGGGGGGAGTATCGGGAGGGAGTATTGGGGGAGGGGGAGTATCGGGGGAGGGGGGAAGTATCTGGGGGGAGTATCGGGGGGGAGAGTATCGGGGGGGAGTATCGGTGGGTATGGGGGGCAGTATCGGGCGGGGTGGACGAGAGTATTGGGGCAGTGGGAGTATCGGGGGGTGGAAGGAGTATCGGGGGGGGGAAGGAGTATCGGGGGGGGGAAGGAGTATCGGGGGGGGGAAGGAGTATCGGGGGGTGAAGGAGTATCGGGGGGGAAGGAGTATCGGGGGAGGGGTATCGGGGGGGACTATCGGGGGTGGACTATTGGGGGGGGGAGGACTATCGGGGGGGGGAGGAGTATCGGGGGGGGAAGGAGGAGTATCGGGGGGGTGGGGAGTATCGGGGGGGGGGGGAGTATCGGAGGGAGAGGAGCGTATCGGGGGGGAAGGAGTATCGGCGGGGGAAGGAGTATCGGGGGGGGGGATGGAGTATCGGGGGGAGAAGGAATATCGGGGGGAAGGAGCATCGGAGGGGGGCGGTAGGAATATCGGGGGGGGTCGGAGTATCGGGGGGGGTCGGAGTATCGGGGGGGTAGCATTATCGGGGGGGGGTAGGAGTATTGGGGGTGTAGGAGTATGGGGGGGGTAGGAGTATCGGGGGGGAAGGAGTATCGGGGGGGTGGAGGAGTATCGGGGGGGGGAAGGAGTATCGGGGGGAGGAGTATCGGGGGGTAGGTGTGTCGGGGGGGAAGGAGTATCGGTGGGGGGAGGAGTACCGGGGTGCGGGGGATTATCTGGGGAGGGAGGCGGAGGAGTATCGGGGTGCAGGGGATTATCTGGGGAGGGAGGTGGAGGAGTATCGGGGGGAGGTGGAGGAGTATCGGGGGGTGGGAGTATCGGGGGGGGGGGGGTAGGAGTATCGGGGGGGAGGAGTATCGGGGGGGGGAAGGAGTATCGGGGGGGGAAGGAGTATCGGGGGGGGAAGGAATAATGGGGGGGGAGGAATAATGGGGGGTGAAGGAGTATCGGGGGGGGAAGGAGTATCGGGGGGGAGGGGTATCGGGGGGGGAGGAGTACCGGGGTGCGGGGGATTATCTGGGGAGGGAGGCGGAGGAGTATCGGGGTGCGGGGGATTATCTGGGGAGGGAGGCGGAGGAGTATCGGGGGGGGGGAGGTGGAGGAGTATCGGGGGGGTGGGAGTATCGGGGGGGTGGGAGTATCGGGGGGGTAGGAGTATCGGGGGGGAGGAGGAGTATCGGGGGGGGAGGAGTATCGGGGGGGGAGGAGTATCGGGGGGGGGGAACGAGTATTGGGTTGGGGAACGAGTATCAGGTTGGGGAACGAGTATCGGGGGGGGGAACGAGTATCGGGGTGCGGGGTATTATCTGGAGAGGGAGGTGGAGGAGTATCGGGGGGGGGCCGGAGGAGTATCGGGGGGGGGGAACGAGTATCGGGGTGCGGGGTATTATCTGGAGAGGGAGGTGGAGGAGTATCGGGGGGGCCGGAGGAGTATCGGGGGGGGGGGGAGGAGTATCGGGGGGGGAGTATCGGGGGGAAGGGGAGGAGTATCGGGGGGGAGTATCGGGGGGAGGTGGAGGAGTATCGGGGGGGGAGTATCGGGGGGCGGGGGGAGGTGGAGTAGTATCCGGCGGGAGGGGGCAGGGGAGTATCCGGCAGGGAGTATCAGGAGAGGGATGAGCATCGGGGGGAGGAAGGAGTATTGGGGGTGCGCAGTATTGGGGGGGGGGGAGGGAGTATCCGGCGGGGGTGGGGGGGAAGTATCCGGCGGGGAGTATTGGGGCGGGGGGGGGGAGTATCGGGGGGGGGGGGAGAGTATCGGGGGAGGGTGGGAGTATCGGGGGGGTATGGGGGGGTGGGGAGAGTATTGGGGCAGTGGGAGTATCGGGGGGGGGAGATCGGGGGGTGCGGGGGTATCGGGTGGGGAGGGGGGAGTATCGGGGGGGAGTATCGGGGGAGGGGGAGTATCGGTCGAGGGGGGAAGTATCGGGGAGAGTATCGGGGGGGGAGTATCGGGGGGTATGGGGGGGAGTATCGGGCGGGGTGGGGGAGAGTATTGGGGCAGTGGGAGTATCGGGGGGGAGATCGGGGGGTGCGGGGGTATCGGGTGGGGAGGGGGGAGTATCGGGGAGGGAGTATCGGGGGGTATGGGGGGGAGTATCGGGCAGGGTGGGGGAGAGTATTGGGGCAGCGGGAGTGTCGGGGGGGAGGAGATCGGGGGGGAGTAGCACTATCGGGGGGGGGTAGGAGTATTGGGGATGTAGGAGTATGGGGGGGGTAGGAGTATCGGGGGGGGAAGCAGTATCGGCGGGGGGAGGAGTATCGGGGGGAGGAGTATCGGGGTGGGGGAACGAGTATCGGGTTAGGGAACGAGTATCGGGGGGGGAACGAGTATCGGGGTGCGGGGGATTATCTGGAGAGGGAGGCGGAGGAGTATCGGGGGGGCCGGAGGAGTATCGGGGGGGCCGGAGGAGTATCGGGGAGGCGGAGGAGTATCGGGGAAGCGGAGGAGTATCGGGGGGGGGGAGGAGTATCGGGGGGTGGAAGGAGTATCGGGGGGGGAAGGAATATCGAGGGGAAGTGGTATCGGGTGGGGGGACTATCGGGGGGGGGGTGGACTATCGGGGGGGAGGAGTATCGGGGGGGGAAAGGAGTATCGGGGGGGGGGGAAGGAGTATCGAGGGGAAGGGGTATCGGGGGGGGGACTATCGGGGGGGGGGACTATCGGGGGGGGAGGAGTATCGGGGGGGTGGGGAGTATCGGAGGGAGAGGAGAATATCGGGGGGGGGAGGAGAGTATCGGGGGGGGGAGTGTCCGGGGGGAGGAGTATCCGGGGGGGGTGGAGGGGAGGAGTATCGGGGGGGGAGTATCGGGGGGAGGGGGAGGAGTATCGGGGGGGAGTATCGGGGGGAGGGGGAGGAGTATCGGGGGGAGGAGTATCGGGGGAGGGGGAGGAGTATCGGGGGGAGGAGTATCGGGGGGGGGAGGAGTATCCAGGGGGGCGAGGAGTATCGGGCAGTGGAGGAGTATCGGGGTCGGGGGGGGGGAGGAAGGAGTACCGGCGGGGCGGGGGGGGGGGAGGTGGGTGGGGGGGGGGAGAGGAGTATCGGTGGGGGGGAGGAGTATCGGGGGGGGGGGGGGGCTGGAGTAGTATCCGGCGGCGGGGGGCAGGGGAGTATCCGACAGGGAGTATCAGGAGGGGGATGAGCATCGGGGGGGGGGGGGAGGGAGTATTGGGGGGGGCGCAGTATTGGGGGGGGGGGGGGGAGTATCCGGCGGGGGGGGGGGAGTATCCGGCGGGGAGTATCGGGGGCGGGGGTGAGTATTGGGGGAGGGTGGGAGTATCGGGGGGGTATGGGGGGGTGGGGGAGAGTATTGGGGCAGTGGGAGTATCGGGGTAGGGGAGATCGGGTGGGGAGGAGTACCGGGGTGCGGGGGATTGTCTGGGGAGGGAGGCGGAGGAGTATCGGGGGGGAGGGAGTATCGGGGGGGGGGAGTATCGGGGGGGTGTAGGAGTATCGGGGGGAGTAGGGGTATCGGGGGGGGGTAGGAGTATCGGGGGGGTAGGAGTATCGGGGGGGGGGTAGGAGTATCGGGGGGGTAGGAGTATCGGGGGGAGAGGAGTAGCGGGGGGTGGTAGGAGTATCGGGGGTGGAAGGAGTATCGGGGGGGAGTAGTATCGGGGGGAGGGGTATCGGGGGGGGACTATCGAGGGGGGTGGAGTATTGGGGGGGGAGGACTATCGGTGGGGGGAGGAGTATCGGGGGGGTGGGGAGTATCGGGGGCGAGGAGTATCCGTGGGGGGTGGAGTATCGGGGGGGTGGGGAGTATCGGGGGCGAGGAGTATCCGTGGGGGGTGGGGGGGAGGAGTATCGGGGGGGGAGTATCGTGGGGAGGGGGAGCAGTATCGGGGAGTGAGTATCGGGGGGGAGTATCGGGGGAGGGGGAGGAGTATCGGGGGGGGGAGAGGAGTATCGGTGGGGGGGAGGAGTATCGGTGGGGGGGAGGAGTATCGGGGGGGGGAGGAGTATCGGGGGGGGGGGGGTGCAGTAGTATCCGGGGGGGGGGGGGGAGTATCCGGCGGGGAGTATCAGAGCGGGGAGGGAGTATTGAGGGGGCGTAGTATCGGGGGGGGGGAGTATCCGGCAGGGGGGGGGAAGAGTATCGGGGGAGGGTGCGAGTATCGGGGGGGTATGGGGGGGTGGGGGAGAGTATTGGGGCAGTGGGAGTATCGGGGGGGGAGATCGGGGGATGCGGGGGTATCGGGTGGGAAGGGGGAGTATCGGGGGGGGGGAGTATCGGGGGGTATGGGGGGGGAGTATCAGGCGGGGTGGGGGAGAGTATTGGGGCAGTGGGAGTGTCGGGGGGGGAGGAGATCGGGGGGGAGATCGGGGTGGGGAGATCGGGGGGGGGAGAGATCGGGGGGGAGGAGTATCGGTGGTGGGGAGAGTATCGGGGGGAGTATCGGGTGGGGAGTATCGGGGGGGAGGAGTATCGGGGGCGGGGGGAGTATTGGGGGGGGAGGACTACCGGGGTGCGGGGGATTATCTGGGGAGGGGGGCGGAGGAGTATCGGGGAGGCGGAGGAGTATCGGGGAGGCAGAGGAGTATCGGGGAGGCGGAGGAGTATCGGGGAGGCAGAGGAGTATCGGGGGGGGGTAGGAGTATCGGGGGGTGGAAGGAGTATCGGGGGGGGAAGGAATATCGGGGGGGGGGAGGAGTATCGGGGGGTGGAAGGAGTATCGGGGGGGGAAGGAGTATCGGGGGGGGAGGAGTATCGGCGGGTGGAAGGAGTATCGGGGGGGAAGGAGTATCGGGGGGAGGAGTATCGGGGGGTGCGGGGGATTATCTGGGGAGGGAGGCGGAGGAGTATCGGGGACGCGGTGGAGTATCGGGGGGGGAAGGAGTATCGGGGGGGGAAGGAATAATGGAGGGGGAAGGAGTATCGGGGGGGAAGGAGTATCGGGGGGGGGAGGAGTATCGGGGGGGGGAGGAGTATCGGGGGGAAGGAGTATCGGGGGGAAGGAGTATCGGGGGGGGGAAGGAGTATCGGGGGGAGGAGTTTCGGGGGGGAGGAGTACCGGGGTGCGGGGGATTATCTGGGGAGGGAGGCGGAGGAGTATCGGGGGGGGGAGGAGTATCGGCGGGGGGAAGGAGTATCGGGGGAGGAGTATCGGGGGGGCGCGGTAGGAATATCGGGGGGGGGGGTCGGAGTATCGGGGGGGGTAGGAGTATCGGGGGGGGTAGGAGTATCGGGGGGGGTAGCACTATCGGGGGGGGAAGGAGTATCGGGGGGGGGAAGGAGTATCGGGGGTGGAAGGAGTATCGGGGGGGAAGGAGTATCGGGGGGGAAGGAGTATCGGGGGGGAAGGAGTATCGGGGGGGAGGGGTATCCGGGAGGGGTGGGGGGGAGGAGTACCGGCGGGGGGGGGGGGGGGGGGGAGGTGGGGAGGGGGGAAGAGGAGTATCGGTGGGGGGGAGGAGTATCAGGGGCGGGGGGTGGAGTAGTATCCGGCGGGGGGTGGGGGGGGGGGCCGGGGAGTATCCGGCAGGGAGTATCAGGAGGGGGATGAGCATCGGGGGGGGGGGGGTGGGAGGGAGAATTGGGGGGGCGCAGTATTGGGGGGGGGGGGGGGAGTATCCGGCGGGGGGGGGGAGTATCCGGCGGGGAGTATAGGGGGCGGGGGCGAGTATCGAGGGGGGGGGAAGAGTATCGGGGGAGGGTGGGAGTATCGGGGGGGTATGGGGGGGTGGGGGAGAGTATTGGGGCAGTGGGAGTATCGGGGGGGGAGATCGGGGGGGGCGGGGGTATCGGGTGGGGAGGGGGGAGTATCGGGGGGGAGTATCGTGGGGAGGGGGAGCAGTATCGGGGGGTGAGTATCGGGGGGGAGTATCGGGGGAGGGGGAGGAGTATCGGGGGGGGGGGGAAGAGGAGTATCGGTGGGGGGGAGGAGTATCGGGGGGGGGGGGGTGGAGTAGTAGCCGGGGGGGGGGGGGGTGGGGGGAGTATCCGGCGGGGAGTATCAGAGCGGGGAGGGAGTATTGAGGGGGCGTAGTATCGGGGGGGGGGGGGGAGTATCCGGCAGGGGGGGGGGGAAGAGTATCGGGGGAGGGTGCGAGTATCGGGGGGGTATGGGGGGGTGGGGGAGAGTATTGGGGCAGTGGGAGTATCGGGGGGGGAGATCGGGGGATGCGGGGGTATCGGGTGGGAAGGGGGGAGTATCGGGGGGGGGAGTATCGGGGGGTATGGGGGGGGAGTATCAGGCGGGGTGGGGGAGAGTATTGGGGCAGTGGGAGTGTCGGGGGGGGAGGAGATCGGGTGGGGAGATCGGGGGGGGGGAGAGATCGGGGGGGAGGAGTATCGGTGGTGGGGAGAGTATCGGGGGGAGTATCGGGTGGGGAGTATCGGGGGGGGAGGAGTTTCGGGGGCGGGGGGAGTATTGGGGGGGGAGGAGTACCGGGGTGCGGGGGATTATCTGGGAGGGGGGCGGAGGAGTATCGGGGAGGCGGAGGAGTATCGGGGAGGCAGAGGAGTATCGGGGGGGGTAGGAGTATCGGGGGGGGGGGGGGTAGGAGTATCGGGGGGTGGAAGGAGTATCGGGGGGGGAGGAGTATCGGGGGGGGAGGAGTATCGGCGGGTGGAAGGAGTATCGGGGGGGAAGGAGTATCGGGGGGGAGGAGTATCGGGGGGTGCGGGGGATTATCTGGGGAGGGAGGCGGTGGAGTATCGGGGGGGGTAGGGGTATCGGGGGGGGAAGGAGTATCGGGGGGGAGGAGTATCGGGGGGGGGGAGGAGTTTCGGGGGGGAGGAGTACCGGGGTGCGGGGGATTATCTGGGGAGGGAGGCGGAGGAGTATCGGGGGGGTGGGACTATCGGGGGGGGGGAGGAGTATCGGCGGGGGGAAGGAGTATCGGGGGAGGAGTATCGGGGGGGCGCGGTAGGAATATCGGGGGGGGGGGGTCGGAGTATCGGGGGGGGTAGGAGTATCGGGGGGGGTAGGAGTATCGGGGGGGGTAGCACTATCGGGGGGTGTAGGAGTATTGGGGGTGTAGGAGTATGGGGGGGGGTAGGAGTATCGGGGGGGGGGAACGAGTATCGGGTTGGGGAACGAGTATCGGGGGGAACGAGTATCGGGGTGCGGGGGATTATCTGGAGAGGGAGGCGGAGGAGTATCGGGGGGGCCGGAGGAGTATCGGGGGGGGGGGGCGGAGGAGTATCGCGGAGGCGGAGGAGTATCGGGGAAGCGGAGGAGTATCGGGGGGGGAAGGAGTATCGGGGGGGGGAAGGAGTATCGGGGGGTGGAAGGAGTATCGGGGGGGAAGGAGTATCGGGGGGGAAGGAGTATCGGGGGGAGGGTTATCCGGGAGGGGTGGGGGGGAGGAGTAACGGCGGGGGAGGGGGGGGAGGTGGGGAGGGGGGGAGAGGAGTATCGGTGGGGGGGAGGAGTATCAGGGGCGGGGTGTGGAGTAGTATCCGGCGGGGGGGGGGGGGGGGGGGCAGGGGAGTATCCGGCAGGGAGTATCAGGAGGGGGATGAGCATCGGGGGGGGGGGGGGGGGAGGGAGAATTGGGGGGGGCGCAGTATTGGGGGGGGGGGTGGGAGTATCCGGCGGGGGGGGGGGAGTATCCGGCGGGGAGTATAGGGGGCGGGGGCGAGTATCGAGGGGGGGGAAGAGTATCGGGGGAGGGTGGGAGTATCGGGGGGGTATGGGGGGGTGGGGGAGAGTATTGGGGCAGTGGGAGTATCGGGGGGGGAGATCGGGGGGTGCGGGGGTATCGGGTGGGGAGGGGGGAGTATCGGGGGGGAGTATCGGGGGAGGGGGAGTATCGGGGGAGGGGGGAAGTATCGGGGGGAGTATCGGGGGGGGGAGTATCGGGGGATATGGGGGGGAGTATCGGGCGGGGTGGGGGAGAGTATTGGGGCAGTGGGAGTGTCGGGGGGGAAGGAGTATCGGGGGGGGGAGGAGTATCGGGGGGGAAGGAGTATCGGGGGGAGGGGTATCGGGGGGGACTATCGGGGGGGTGGACTATTGGGGGGGAGGACTATCGGGGAGGAAGGAGTATCGGGGGGGTGGGGAGTATCGGGGGAAGGAGTATCCGGGGGGTGGGGGGGGAGGAGTATCGGGGGGAGAATATTGTGGGGAGGGGGAGGAGTATCGGGGGGGGAGTATCGTGGGGAGGGGGAGCAGTATCGGGGGGGTGTATTGGGGGAGGGGGAGGAGTATCGGGGGAGAGGAGTATCGGTGGGGGAGAGGAGTATCGGGGGGGTGTGGAGTAGTATCCGGGGGGGCGGGCAGGGGAGTATCCGCCGGGGAGTATCAGGGGGGGGAGGGAGTATTGAGGGGGCGCAGTATCGGGGGGGGGGGGGAAGTATTCGGCAGGAGGGGGGAGAGTATCGGGGGAGGGTGCGAGTATCGGGTGGGTATGGGGGGTGGGGGAGAGTATTGGGGCAGTGGGAGTATCGGGGGGGAGATTGGGGGTTGCGGGGGTATCGGGTGGGGAGGGGGGAGTATCGGGGGAGGGGGAGTATCGGGGGAGGGGAGAGGTATCGGGGGGAGTATCGGGGGGGGGAGTATCGGGGTGTATGGGGGGGGAGTATCGGGCGGGGTGGGGGAGAATATTGGGGCAGTGGGAGTGTCGGGGTGGAGGAGTTGGGGGGGGGGCAGTCGGGGTGGGGAGATCGGGGGGGAAGAGATCGGCGGGGAGGAGTATCGGTGGTGGGGAGAGTATCGGGGGGAGTATCGGGGGGGGGGAGTATCGGGGTGTATGGGGGGGAGTATCGGGCGGGGTGGGGGAGAATATTGGGGCAGTGGGAGTGTCGGGGTGGAGGAGTTGGGGGGGGGGCAGTCGGGGTGGGGAGATCGGGGGGGGAAGAGATCGGCGGGGAGGAGTATCGGTGGTGGGGAGAGTATCGGGGGGAGTATCGGGGGGGGAGTATCGGGGGGGTAGGGTGAGTATCGGGGGGGTAGGGTAAATATCGGGTGGGGGGGGGAAGTATCGGGGGGGGAGAATCGGGGGTGGGTATCGTTGGGGGGAGGGGAGTATCGGGGGTAGGGAGATGGTGGGGGTAGGGGAGATCGGGGGGAGATCGGGGGATGGAGGGGGGAGATCGGGGGATGGAGGGGGGAGATCGGGGGGGAGATCGAGGGGGGAGAGGGGGAGTATCGGGGGGAGGAGTATCGGGGGGGGGAGGAGTATCGGGGGGGAGGAGAGTATCGGGGGGGGGAGTATCGGGGGGGTGAGGAGTATCCGGGGGTGAGGAGTATCCGGGGGGGTGGGGGGAGGGGTATCGGGGGGTCGAGGAGTATCGGGGGCGGGGGGGTGGGAGGAAGGAGTACCGGGGGGGGGGGAGGAGTATCGGGGGGGGGGGGGAGAGGAGTATCGGGGGTGGGGGGGAGGGAGTATCCGGCGGGGAGTATCGGGGGGGATGAGTATCGCGGGGGTGGGGGGATTATCGGGGGTGAGGGAGTATCGGGGGGCGCAGTATCGGGGGTGGGAGTATCGGGGGGGGAAGTTTCGGGGGGGTGTTGGAGAGTATTGGGGCAGTGGGAGTATCGGAGAGAGGGTGCGGGGGTATCAGGTGGGGGTGAGTATCGGGGGAGGAGTATCGGGGGGGGAGTATCGGGGGGGAGTATTGGGGGAGGGGGAGTATCGGGGGAGGGTGGAAGTATCTGGGGGGAGTATCGGGGGGGAGAGTATCGGGGAGGAGTATCGGTGGGTATGGGGGGCAGTATCGGGCGGGGTGGGGGAGAGTATTGGGGCAGTGGGAGTATCGGGGGGGAGGAGATCGGGGGGGGGAGATCGGGGGGAGAGTGATCGGGGGGGGAGATCGCGGGGTGAGATCGGGGGATGGAGGGGAGAGATCGAGGGAGGGAGGGGGGAGTATCGGAGGTATGGAAGAGTATCGGGGGGGTTGGAGGAATATCGGCGGGGATGGAGGAATATCGGGGGGAGGAGTATGGTGAGGGAGGAGTATCGTGGGGGGTGGGGAGGAGTATTGGGGGGAGGAGTATCGGGGGGGGGGGGGAGTATCGGGGGGGAGTATCGGGGGGGGGGAGTATCGGGGGGGAGTATTGGGCGGGGTGGGGGAGTGTATTGGGGCAGTGGGAGTATCGGGGGGGGAGGAGATGGGGGGGGTGGAGATCGGGGGGGGGGAGATCGGGGGGGGGAGAGATCGGGTGGGAAGGAGTATCGGTGGGGGGGAGAGTATCGGGGGGGGAGTATCGGGGAGGGAGGGGAGTATCGGGGGGGGGAGTATCGGGGAGGGGGGGGGGGGGAGTATCGGGGGGGGAGTATCGGGGGGGGAAGGAGTATCGGGGGGGAAGGAGTATCGGGGGGGAAGGAGTATCGGGGGGGGAGAGATCGGGGGGGAGGAGTATCGGGGGGGAGGAGTATCGGGGGGGAGGAGTATCGGGGGGGAGGAGTATCGGGGGGGGGGGGAGTACCGGGGTGCGGGGGATTATCTGGGGAGGAAGGCGGAGGAGTATCGGGGGTGAGGTGGAGGAGTATCAGGGGGGTGGGAGTATCGGGGGGGTAGGAGTATCGGGGGGGGGAGGAGTATCGGGGGGGGAAGGAGTATCGGGGGAGGAGTATCGGGGGGGGGGGTGGCGGTAGGAATATCGGGGGGGTCGGAGTATCGGGGGGGGTAGGAGTATCGGGGGGGGAGGAGGAGTATCGGGGGGGGGAAGGAGTATCGGGGGAGGAGTATCGGGGGGGGGGGCGGTAGGAATATCGGGGGGGTCGGAGTATCGGGGGGGTAGGAGTATCGGGGGGGGTAGGAGTATTGGGGGTGTAGGAGTATGGGGGGGAGGAGTATCGGGGGGGGAAGGAGTATCGGCGGGGCGAGGAGCATAGGGGGGGGGGGGAACGAGTATCGGGGGGGGAACGAGTATCGGGGGGAGGGGCGGAGGAGTATCGGGGAGGCGGGGGAGTATTGGGGGGTGGAAGGAGTATCGGGGGGTGGAAGGAGTATCGGGGGGGGTAGGAGTATCGGGGGGTGGAAGGAGTATCGGGGGGAAGGAGTATCGGGGGGGGGACTATCGGGGGGGTGGACTATCGGGGGGGGGGGAGGACTATCGGGGGGGGAGGAGTATCGGGGGCGGAGGAGTATCGGGGGGGGGAGGAGTATCGGGGGGGTGGGGAGTATCGGGGGGGTGGGGAATATTGGAGGGAGAGGAGAGTATCGGGGGGGGGAGGAGAGTATCGGGGGGGTGTGTCCGGGGGGAGGAGTATCCGGGAGGGGTGGGGGGGAGGAGTATCGGGGGGGGGAGTATCGGGGGGAGGGGGAGGAGTATCGGGGGGAGGGGGAGGAGTATCGGGGGGAGGAGTATCGGGGGGGGGGGAGGAGAATCCGGGGGGGAGGAGTATCGGGCGGTGGAGGAGTATCGGGGGCGGGGGGGAGGGAGGAGTACCGGCTGGGGGGGAGGTGGGGGGGGGGGGGAGAGGAGTATCGGTGGGGGGGAGGACTATCGGGAGGGAGGGGTGGAGTAGTATCCGGCGGGGGGGGCAGGGGAGTATCCGGCAGGGAGTATCAGGAGGGGGATGAGCACCGGGGGGGGGAGGGGGAGGGAGTATTGGGGGGGCGCAGTATTGGGGGGAGGGGGGAGTATCCGGCGGGGGGGGAGTATCCGGCGGGGAGTATCGGGGCGGGGGGGAGTATCGGGGGGGGGGAAGAGTATCGGGGGAGGGTGGGAGTATCGGGGGGGTATGGGGGAGTGGGGGAGAGTTTTGGGGCAGTGGGAGTATCGGGAGGGGCGATCGGGTGTGCGGGGGTATCGGGTGGGGAGGGGGAGTATCGGGGGGGGAGTATCGGGGGAGGGGGAGTATCAGGGGGTATGGGGGGGGGAGTATCGGGCGGGGTGGGGGAAGAGTATTGGGGCAGTGGGAGTGTCGGGGGGGGAAGGAGTATCGGGGGGGGAGGAGTATCGGGGGGAGGGGTATCGGGGGGGGACTATCGGGGGGGGTGGACTATCGGGGGGTGGGGAGTATCGGGGGGGTGGGGAGTATCGGGGGGGAGGAGTATCCGGGGGGGTGGGGGGGAGGAGTATCGGGGGGGGAGTATCGTGGGGTTGGGGAGGAGTATCGGGGGGGGAGTATCGTGGGGAGGGGGAGGAGTATCGGGGGAGGGGGAGGAGTATCGGGGGGAGGAGAATCGGGGGGGGGGAGAGGAGTATCGGTGGGGTGGAGGAGTATCGGGGGGGGGGAGTATCGGGGGGGTACGGTAAATATCGGGTGGGGGTGAAGTATCGGGGGGGGAGAATCGGGGGGGGGGTATCGTTGGGGGGAGGGGAGTATCGGGGGATGGGGAGATGGGGGGGTAGGGGAGATCGGGGGGGGGAGATCGGGGGATGGAGGGGGGAGATCGGGGGGGGAGATCGAGGGAGGGAGGGGGGAGTATCGGGGGGGTGAGGAGTATCCGGGGGGGTTGGGGGGAGGGGTATCGGGGGGTCGAGGAATATCGGGGGCGGGGGGGGGGAGGAAGGAGTACCGGTGGGGGGGGGGGGGGAGAGGAGTATCGGGGCGGGGGGGGGGAGAGAGTATCCGGCGGGGAGTATCAGGGGGGGGATGAGTATCGCGGGGGCGGGGGGAATTATCGGGGGTGAGGGAGTATCGGGGGGGCGCAGTATCGGGGGGGGTGAGTATCGGGGGGGGGGGGGAGTTCCGGGGGGTGGGGGAGAGTATTGGGGCAGTGGGAGTATTGGGGGGGAGATCGGGGGGAGGGGGCGGGGGTATCGGGTGGGGGGGGAGTATCGGGGGGGGGGGAGTATCGGGGGGGAGTATCGGGAGGGAGTATTGGGGGAGGGGGAGTATCGGGGGAGGGGGGAAGTATCTGGGGGGAGTATCGGGGGGGAGAGTATCGGGGGGGAGTATCGGTGGGTATGGGGGGCAGTATCGGGCGGGGTGGACGAGAGTATTGGGGCAGTGGGAGTATCGGGGGGGGAGGAGATCGGGGGGGGAGATCGGGGAGAGAGAGATCGGGGGGAGAATGATCGGGGGGCGAGATCGGGGGGGGAGATCGGGGGGGGGGAGATCGGGGGATGGAGGGGGGAGATCGAGGGAGGGAGGGGGGAGTATCTAGGGGGTTGGAGGAATATCGGCGGGGATGGAGGAATATCGGGGGGAGGAGTATCGTGAGGGAGGAGTATCGGGGGGGAGGAGTATCGGGGGGGGGAGGAGAGTATCGGGGGGGGAGGAGAGTATCGCGGGGGTGAGGAGTATCCGGGGGGGAGGAGTATCCGGGGGGGGGAGGAGTATCCGGGGGGGGTGTGGGGGGGAGGAGGATCCGGGGGGTGTGTGGGGGAGGAGTAACGGGGGGAGGAGTATCGGGGGGGGGGAGAATCGGGGGAGGGGGGAAGTATCGGGGGGGGAAGTATCGGGGGGGAGTATCGGGCGGGGTGGGGGAGAGTATTGGGGCAGTGGGAGTATCGGGGGGGGAGGAGATCGGGGGGGGGGATCGGGGGGGGGGAGAGATCGGGTGGGAAGGAGTATTGGTGGGGGGGAGAGTATCGGGGGGGAGTATCGGGGAGGGGGGGGGAGTATCGGGGAGGGGGGGGGAGTATCGGGGGGGTAAGTATCGGGGGGTGGAAGTATCGGGGGGGGGAAGTATCGGTGGGGGGGGGGAGTATCGGGGGGGTAGGGGAGATGGGGGGGTAGGGGAGATCGGGGGGGGGAGATCCGGGGGTGGGGAGATCGGGGATGGAGGGTTGAGATCGGGGGGGGGGGGAGATCGGGGGATGGAGGGTTGAGATCGGGGGGGGGAGATCGGGGGATGGAGGGTTGAGATCGGGGGGGGGGAGATCAGGGGATGGAAGGGGGAGATGGGGGGGGGGGGGATCGAGGGAGGGAGGGGGGAGTATTGGGGGGATGTAAGAGTATCGGGGGGGGGGTTGGAGGAATATCGGAGGGGTTGGAGGTATATCGGGGGGGTTGGAGGAATATTGGGGGGAGGAGTATCGGGGATAGGGGGGGGGGGGAGTATCGTGGGGGGAGCAGTATCGGGGGGTTGGAATATCGGGGAGGGCGTTGGAATATCGGGGGGGGGCGGTGAGGAGTATCCAGGGGGGGGGGAGAGGAGTATCGGGGGGGGGAGGAGTATCGGGGGTGGGAGAGGAGTATCGGGGGGGAGGAGTATCGGGGGGTGGAGGTGTATCGGGGGCGGGGAGGAAGGAGTACCGGCAGGGGGGGGCGGGGGGCGGAGTATCGGGGGGAGGAGTATCGGGGGGAGGGGGAGGAGTATCGGGGGGGGGGAGGAGTATCGGGGGGGAGAGGAGTATCGGGGGAGGGGGGGAGTAGTATCCGGCGGGGGCGGGGGGGGGCATGGGGGAGTATCTGGCGGGGAGTATCGGGGAGGGGGGGGTGTATCGGGGTGGGGGGAAGTATCGGGGGTGAGGAGGAGGAGGAGTATCGGGGGGGAGGAGGAGGAGGGGTATCGGAGGGAAAAGGAGGAGGAGTATCGGGGGAGGAGGAGGAGGGGTATCGTGGGGGGGAGGAGGAGGGATATCGGGGGGGAGGAGGAGGAGTATCGGGGGGGGGAGGAGGAGGAGTATCGGGGGGAGGAGGAGTATCGGGGGGAGGAGGAGGAGTATCGGGGGGGAGGAGGAGTATCGAGGGGGGGAGGAGGAAGAGTATCGGGGAGGAGGAGGAGGAATATCGGGGGGAGGAGGAGTATCGGTGGAAGGAGGAGGAGTATCGGGGTGGGAGGAGGAGTATCGGGGGGGAGGAGGAGGAGTATCGGGGGGGAGGAGGAGGAGTATCGGGGGGAGGAGGAGGAGTATCGGGGGGAGGAGAAGGAGTATTGGGGGGAGGAGGAGGAGTATCGGGGGGGAGGAGGAGGAGCATCGGGGGGAGGAGGAGGAGTATCGGGGGGAGGAGGAGGAGTATCGGGGGGGGGGAGGAGGAGGAGTATTGGGGGGGAGGAGGAGTATTGGGCGGGGGGGCACTGGAGTATCAGGGGAGTGGTGAGTATCTGCCTGGCCTGCCACCTTCAGGGATCTGTGGACCTGCACTCCAAGGTCCCTTTGTCCGCTACACTTCTCAGTGCCCTACCATTTAATATGTATTCACTTGCCTTGTTCGCCCTCCCCAAATGCATTTCCTCACTTTTCCGGATTAAATTTAATTTGCAGTTGTTCTGCCCACCTGACCAGTTCATTGATATCTTCCTGCAGGATACCGCTTTCTTCTTCATTATCAACCACACAACTAACTTTTGCATCATCTGCAAATTTCTTAATCATACCCGCTACATTCATTGATCTATACCACAAACGGCAAGGGACCTCGTACTGAGCCCTGTGGAACGCCACTGGACATATCCCTCCAGTCACAAAAAACACCCATCAACTACCTCTGACAGTTTTGGATCCAACTTGCCACTTTGCCCTGGATCCCATGGTCTTTTACTTTCATGATCAGTCTGCCATGTGGGACCTTATCAAAAGCCTTGCTAAAATCCATATACACCACATCATATACACTACCCTCATCGACCCTCCTTGTTATCTCCTCAATAAATTCAATCAAGTTAGTCAGACACGACCTTCCCTTAACAAATCCGTGCTGACTGTCCTTGATTAAACCGTGTCTTTCTAAATGAAGATTTATCCTTTCTCTCAGAATGTTTTCCAATAATTTTGCCACCACCGAGGTTAGGCCAACAGGCCTGCAATTACTTGGCCTATCCCTTTCTCCCTTTTTAAACAAAGGTACAACATTAGCAGTCCCGTAGTCCTCTGGCACTTGTGGCCAGTGGGGTTTGGAAAATGATGGTCAGAGCCTCTGCTATTTCCTCTTCTGCTTCTCTTAACAGCCTTGGACACATTTCATCTGGGCCTGGCGATTTATCCACTTTCAAGGCTGCTAAACCCCTCAATACTTCCTCTCACTTTTTTTATTTCATCTAATGTTTCACACTTCCCCTCCTTGATTGCAATGTCTGCATCGCCCCTCCCTTTGGTGAAAACAGACGCAAAGTATTCATTAAAAACCATATCCACGTCTCCCGTCTCCACAGATTAGTGTTATCGTCTCTAATCAGCCCGACTCTTTCTTTAATTATCCTCTTAATGTATTTATAAAACATCTTTGGGTTTTCATTGATTCTACTTGCTAAAATGTTTTCATGCTCTCTCTTTGCTTTCCTAATTTCCTTTTTAATTTCACCCCTGCATTTTCTATACTCTAGGGTTTCTGCAGTATTGAGCCCTCGGTTTCTGTCATTAGCTTCCCTTTTTTCTTTAATATACCCTGAGTGCCCCTTGACATCTGAGGGGCTCTAGATTTGTTAGTCCCACCCTTTTTCTTTAAGGGAACATACTTGCTCTGAACCCTCAGGGTCTCCTCCTTGAATGCCTCCCCACTGCTCGGACACTGATTTACCTTCAAGTAGCTGTTTCCAGGCACTGTGGCCAAATCATAAAATTAGCTAACCCCCAATTGAGAACTTTTATTCCTGCTCTAACCTTGTCCTTTTCCATAACTACCTTAAATGTAACTGAATTATGGTCACTAGCACCAAAGTGCTCTCCCACTGATACCCCTTCCACCTGCCCAGCTTCATTGCCTAAAACTAAGTCCAGAATCACCCCCTCCCATGTTGGGCTTGCTACGTACTAGCTAAAAAAGTTCTCCTGAATGCCTTTTAGGAATTCTGCACCCTCTATACCTTTCACACTAATTCTATCCCAGTTAATATTAGGGTAGTTGAAATGTCCTACTATTACTGCCCTATAGTTTGTGCACTTCTCAGAAATATGCCTACTTATTTGTTCTATCTTCCTCCGACTGTTTGGGGGTCTATAGTGCATGGTGGGGATTTCCAGAGGAGGCCGATATGGATCATCCACTCGGCACTTCTAGCTGAAGATGGTTGCAAATGCTTCAGCTTTGTCTTTTGCACTCTCGTGCTGGGCTATGCTATCAGTAAAGATGAGGATATTCATGGAGCCTCCATCTCCTTCAGTTGTTTAATGGTCCACCACCATTCACGACTGGATGTGGCAGGACTGCAGAGCTTTGATCTAATCTGTTGATTGTGGGATTGCTTAGCCCTGTCTATAGCATGCTGCTTCCGCTGTTTAGCATGCACGTAGTCCTGTGCTGCAGCTTCCCCAGTTTGGCACCTTATTTTTTAGGTATACTTGGTGCTGCTCCTGGCATGCTCTTCTACACTCCACATTGAACCTGGGTTGGTCCTCTGGCTTGATGGTAATGGTAGAGTGAGGGATATACCGGGATATGAGGTTACAGATTGTGGTGGAATACAATTCTGCTGCTGCTGATGGCCCACAGCGCCTCATGGATGCCCAGTTTTGAGCTGCTCGATCTGTTCTGAATCTATCCCATTTAGCCACACGATGGAGGGTGTCCTCAGTGTGAACACCGGACTTTGTCTCCACAATGACATAAGAACATAAGAAATAGGAGCAGGAGTAGGCCATACGGCCCCTCGAGCCTGCTCCGCCATTCAATAAGATCATGGCCTGCTCCCCATAACCCCTTATTGTTTAAGAAACTGTCTATTTCGGTCTTAAACTTATTCAATGTCCCAGCTTCTACAGCTCTCTGAGGTAGCGATTTCCACAGATTTATAATCCTCTGAGAAGAAATTTCTCATCTCAGTTTTAAATGGGTGGCCCCTTATTCTAAGATCATGCCCTCTAGTTCTAGTCTCCCCCATCAGTGGGAACATCCTCTCTGCATCCACCTTGTCAAGCCCCCTTATAATCTTATACGTTTCAATAAGAACACCTCTCATTCTTCTGAATTCCAATAAGTAGAGGTCCAACCTACTCAACCTTTCCTCATAAGTCAACCCCCTCATCTCCGGAATCAACCTAGTGAACCTTCTCTGAACTGCCTCCAAAGCAAGTATATCCTTTCGTAAATATGGAAACCAAAACTGCACGCAGTATTCCAGGTGTGGCCTCACCAATATCCTGTATAACTGTAGCAAGACTTCCCTGCTTTTATACTCCATCCCCTTTGCAATAAAGGCCAAGATTCCATTGGCTTTCCTGATCACTTGCTGTACCTGCATACTATCCTTTTGTATTTCATGCACAAGTACCCCCAGGTCCCGCTGTATTGCAGCACTTTGCAATCTTTCTCCATTTAAATAATAACTTGCTCTTTGATTTTTTCTGCCAAAGTGCATGACCTCACACTTTCCAACATTACACTCCATCTGCCAAATTTTTGACCAGTTACTTAGCCTGTCTATGTCCTTTTGCAGATTTTTTGTGTCCTCCTCACATATTGCTTTTCCTCCCATCTTTGTATCGTCAGCAAACTTGGCTACGTTACACTCGGTCCCTTTTTCCAAATCATTAATATAGATTGTAAATAGTTGGGGTCCCAGCACTTATCCCTGCAGCATCCCATTTGTTACTGATTGCCAGAGAATGAACCTTTTATCCCAACTCTCTGTTTTCTGTTTGTCAGCCAATCCTCTATCCATGCTAATATATTATCCCCAACCCCGTGAACTTTTATCTTTTGCAGTAAACCTTTTGTTATGTATGCAACCCTAGGCAACCTGTATCATACCGCCACTAGAGGGCTTACCTGTTGGAGTCCCAAGGGATCCCAGCATCCCTTGCGAGCACTGTATATAAGCAGGCCTCCCATGCTGTACCAGCACTCTGGAGTTTGAATAAAGGAGCTAAGGTCACACTTACTCATTGTCTACAGTACTCAGTTGCATTACTTTATTATGAGCCCAACACCTTTTATGTGGTACCTAGTCAAATGCCTTCTTGGAGTCCAAATACACCACATCCACTGGTTCCCCTTTATCCACCCTGTTTATTACATCCTCAAAGAATTCCAGCAAATTTGTTAAATATGACTTCCCCTTCATGACTCTGCCTGACCGAATTTTGCTTTTCCAAATGTCCTGCTACTGCTTCTTCAATAATGGATTCCAACATTTTCCCAATCACAGATGTTAGGCTAACTGGTCTATAGTTGCCTGCTTTTTGTCTGCCTTTTTTAAAAAGGGGCGTTACATTTGCAGTTTTCCAATCTGCTGGGTCCCCCCCAGAATCCAGGGAATTTTAGTAAATTATAACCAATGCATCCACAATCCCTGCCGCTACTTCTCTTAAGACTCTAGGATGCAAGCCATCAGGTCCAGGGGATTTATCCACCTTTAGTCCCATTATCTTACTGAGTACCGCCTCCTTAGTGATTGTGATTGTGTTAAGTTCCTCCCCCCCCTATAGCTCCTTGACTATCCACAGTTGGGATATTATTAGTGTTCTCTACCTGACTGTGCGGTGATCGCTGCTACCAATGCCGTCATGGACAGATGCATCTGCGACAGGTAGATTGATGAGGACGAGGTCAAGTAGGTTTTTCCCTCGTGTTGGTTCTCCCACCATCTCAGGCTGTTGCTTGACCAGTATGTGGGACAGCTCTCCCAAGTTTAGCATAAGTCCCCAGAAGTTAGTGAGAAGGACGTTGCAGGGTCGACTGGGCTGGGTGTGCTGTTGTCGTGTCCGAAGCCGGTGCTGAGGTCGATGTCGGATGGTCCGTCCGGTTTTATTCTTATCTTTATTTCTTGTAGCTGTTGTGGACAACTGAGTGGCTCGCTGCACCAATTCAGAGGGCAGTTAAGAGTCAACCACATTGCTGTGGGTCTGGAGTCACATATAGGCCAGACCAGATAAGGACAGCAGATTTCCTTCCCTAAAGGACATTAGCGAACCAGTTGGGTATTCACAACAATCTGGTAGTTTCATGGTCACCATTACTGATACTAGCTTTTTATTCCAGATTTATCTAATTAACAGAATTTTAATTCCCCCGTGGTGGGACTTGAACTCACGTCTCTGGATCACCTCCGTTCAGTCCGTAAGTGTGACCTTGAGCTTCCGGTCGCCTGACACTTTAATTCCCCGCTCCATTCCCACTCCGACCTCTCCGTCCTCGGCCACCTACACTGTTCCAATGAAGCTCAACGCAAGCTCGAGGAACAGCACCTCATAGAAACATAGAAACATAGAAAATAGGTGCAGAAGCAGGCCATTCAGCCCTTCTAGCCTGCACCGCCATTCAATGAGTTCATGGCTGAACATTGAAACTTCAGTACCCCCTTCCTGCTTTCTCGCCATAACCCTTGATCCCCCGAGTAGTAAGGACTTCATCTAACTCCCTTTTGAATATATTTAGTGAATTGGCCTCAACTACTTTCTGTGGTAGAGAATTCCACAGGTTCACCACTCTCTGGGTGAAGAAGTTTCTCCTCATCTCGGTCCTAAATGGCTTACCCCTTATCCTCAGACTGTGACCCCTGGTTCTGGACTTCCCCAACATTGGGAACATTCTTCCTGCATCTAACCTGTCTAAACCCGTCAGAATTTTAAACGTTTGTATGAGGTCCCCTCTCATTCTTCTGAACTCCAGTGAATACAAGCCCAGTTGATCCAGTCTTTCCTGATAGGTCAGTCCCGCCATCCCGGGAATCAGTCTGGTGAATCTTCGCTGCACTCCCTCAATAGCAAGAATGTCCTTCCTCAAGTTAGGAGACCAAAACTGTACACAATACTCCAGGTGTGGCCTCACCAAGGCCCTGTACAACTGTAGCAACACCTCCCTGCCCCTGTATTCAAATCCCCTCGCTATGAAGGCCAACATGCCATTTGCTTTCTTAACCGCCTGCTGTACCTGCATGCTAACCTTCAATGACTGATGTACCATGACACCCAGGTCTCGTTGCACCTTCCCTTTTCCTAATCTGTCACCATTCAGATAATAGTCTGTCTCTCTGTTTTTACCACCAAAGTGGATAACCTCACATTTATCCACATTATACTTCATCTGCCATGCATTTGACCGCTCACCTAAGCTATCCAAGTCACTCTGCAGCCTAATAGCATCCTCCTTGCAGCTCACACTGCCACCCAACTTAGTGTCATCCGCAAATTTGGAGATACTGCATTTAATCCCCTCGTCTAAATCATTAATGTACAATGTAAACAGCTGGGGCCCCAGCACAGAACCTTGCGGCACCCCACTAGTCACTGCCTGCCATTCTGAAAAGTACCCGTTTACTCCTACTCTTTGCTTCCTGTCTGACAACCAGTTCTCAATCCACGTCAGCACACTACCCCCAATCCCATGTGCTTTAACTTTGCACATTAATCTCTTGTGTGGGACCTTGTTGAAAGCCTTCTGAAAGTCCAAATATACCACATCAACTGGTTCTCCTTTGTCCACTTTACTGGAAACATCCTCAAAAAATTCCAGAAGATTTGTCAAGCATGATTTCCCTTTCACAAATCCATGCTGACTTGGACCTATCATGTCACCATTTTCCAGATGCACTGCTATGACATCCTTAATAATTGATTCCATCATTTTACCCACAACTGAGGTCAGGCTGACCGGTCTATATTTCCCTGTTTTCTCTCTCCCTCATCTTTCCTTTAGGCACTTTACAGCCATCTGGACTCAACCTCGAGTTCAACAATTTTAGAGCCGACCCGCTGCCAAACTTTGGCTCCCCAATCCCCCCGCCCCCAGCTTTTCTCCTTGTCTCCAATGGAAGCTGGTCATTATCCCACCATTCACACCCTATATAGAGATGAACCTTTCTCGAACTCCATTTGAATTCGTCCCTCCAATCTCTCCTGCCTCCCCCCTCTCCCAGGCTCCCCCCCCCCCCCCCCGCTCACGCACATCACCCCCTGCTCACCCCCACCCCCACACAACCCCCCCCCCACAGACACAAACACCCCCCACGCACACACACACAACCCCTCCCCCCCCACCCCACACACACATCCCTCAACCCCACCCCACACACACATCCCTCACCCCCACACACACACAAACCCCCCCCCACACACACACACAACCCCCCCATACACAACCCCACCCACACAGACACAACCCCCCCCCCACACACACACACAACCCCCTCCACACACACACACACACAATCCCCCCCACACACACAAACCCCCCCCCCCACACACACAACCCCCCCACACACACAACCCCCCACACACACACACAACCCCCCACACACACACACACAACCCCCCCCCACACACACACAACCCCCCACACACACACTATCCGCCCCACACACACAATCCCCCCCACACAGACACAACCCCCCCCCCACACACACACACAATCCCCCCCCCACACACACACACACACAACCCCCCTCCACACACACACACACAACGCCCCCCCCCCCCCCACACACACACACACAACCCCCCGCCCTCCCACACACACTTAGGTGGTAAAAACAGAGAGACAGACTATTATCTGAATGGTGACAGATTAGGAAAAGGGGAGGTGCAAAGAGACCTGGGTGTCATGGTACATCAGTCATTGAAGGTTGGCATGCAGGTTCAGCAGGCGGTTAAGAAAGCAAATGGCATGTTGGCCTTCATAGCGAGGGGATTTGAGTACAGGGGCAGGGAGGTGTTGCTACAGTTGTACAGGGCCTTGGTGAGGCCACACCTGGAGTATTGTGTACAGTTTTGGTCTCCTAACCTGAGGAAGGACATTCTTGCTATTGAGGGAGTGCAGCGAAGATTCACCAGACTGATTCCCGGGATGGTGGGACTGACCTATCAAGAAAGACTGGATCAACTGGGCTTGTATTCACTGGAGTTCAGAAGAATGAGAGGGGACCTCATAGAAACGTTTAAAATTCTGACGGGGTTAGACAGGTTAGATGCAGGAAGAATGTTCCCAATGTTGGGGAAGTCCAGAACCAGAGGTCACAGTCTAAGGATAAGGGGTAAGCCATTTAGGACCGAGATACGGAGGAACTTCTTCACCCAGAGAGTGGTGAACCTGTGGAATTCTCTACCACAGAAAGTTGTTGAGGCCAATTCACTAAATATATTCAAAAAGGAGTTAGATGAGGTCCTTACTGCTAGGGGGATCAAGGGGTATGGCGAGAAAGCAGGAATGGGGTACTGAAGTTGAATGTTCAGCCATGAACTCATTGAATGGCGGTGCAGGCTAGAAGGGCCGAATGGCCGAATGGCCTACTCCTGCACCTATTTTCTATGTTTCTATGTTTTCTATGAAGTGGATAGACGGGTCCCCGCTGCGAGTGAGTTTGGCCAAATGGGCCACCATGGCCCTGAGTGATGGAACTCCATGGGGAATAATAAAGTCGCTCTCCAGCGCTCCCCGACCTTGGCCACCTCCCTGTGGAGGACCGTACTTGCGCTGCCTGACCGGGCACATCTGCCCTGGTTCAGGATCTTTCTGCGCTGGTCCCTCTACCTCCGGCTGTCCCACCATACCCGGTGCAGCAGACAGTGCCTGGTCGCCTGATCCAGCCCTTAACTGACCCTCGGCTGGAGCCTCACATCCCTGCTGCCAAACGGGACACATTGGTCCTGCCCCCAGCCCTGGGTATGCTACTACCTGCGTACCCCACCCCTCCTGGTACCCCACCGGACAAACCACCGGTGCCTCAGGAGGTGGTCGGGCGCCTCTTGTCTTTGGATTCTCCTCTACCCCCCAATACTCTCCTTTGTCCCCTGTGGACCCTCCGGGTCCTATCAGGGTGACCATCCCCTTTGCCTGGGATAGAGTGTGGGTG